>NC_065445.1:201053351-201357518 GCF_917563875.1 Diabrotica virgifera virgifera | reverse complement strand
TGTTCCAACATGAACTTTTGGACGGTCCAGAAACCGTCACGAAACTACTTGTACCGTTTGTTGTGCGCATGTTCGTAATTGTATCGCCCAGTTATCGTCCCATGACGGTAATCATATATTTGTCATTTTTGTTGGTGACAGCTTGTGTGCTTTTAGTCGATCAAAGGCTCAAAAACTTTAAAGAATTAAATCCTAGTGCGCAAGTCAGTCCAACCAGCACATTATGCATTTGCCCGATTACTGAAATGATCATCACGAAACAGTCACCGAAAGATCACAATTCTTGTTGGAACAGTGGGAAGGACGATCCGATGACGATCATATTTTTGTTGGAACGGATTTTGTTTACTGCGCAGAAGCGTTACCGTTTCGTGACGGTTCTCGGTCGTGTTGGAACAAACCTAATATAAGCAAATCTTCAATCTGGGGACGGCTTGCCGAAAACACACAATCGCAATCGGGTGCATGGCTATAGGATCATTTTTGAAAAGTCTCTTACGCACAGCGCACAGGGATCACTCAACGTATGGGATCGATCGAATTCTTTTAAAAACAATGAATAAAATTTAGTCCGTATTATCTCACAGATATTTTTTTTATTTTACAGAAACGAATATCATCAACTCTGATTAAATTAAATATTTAAAAAAATCTATAATGTGTCCATAAATGTGTGGGTCGGCACTGCCGACCCTGACCAGCCGCCACTGCACTGTACTCAGTGCTCGTTGTAGGCATGTTTGCATATCTAAGATTTCTCAAAGTATCTGCCCTTGATGTTTCATGCTCGTTTACCCTGACACTAGTGGTCTTGCAGCTTGCAGTTTCTCCCACATAGAGTATTTAATAGATGCAATTTTTGGATCTTTTTTGTGCGTTGTTGGGTTTGGTTTTGGACAGGACAGATCTCTAGAGTGTTGGTGGTCTTGAATGTTGTGACGTACTTATTTCTAACCTTTTTCAGTTTTTCGGATAAGCCCTTTACATGCGGTATTGTTGTCATTTTTGAATCCTTTCTTCTTCTTGTGACTGTCTCTGGAGTGGGATTTCAGAACTTTTAATCTCAGAAGATGAATCAGTATCTAAAAGATGTTCAAAAACCTGTTTTACATCAGCTGGGGCCTACTTTTGTAATGTAATATAATAAAAATATGCAATGTAAAATATTGATAAATAAATGTATAAACTATAGTACACTGTTTTATTTTAGAATGATTAGAATAGAACCTCACTAAACCAGCACATCTAATAATCTGGCATCCTTCGCACTGCGTCTCCTTCTGTCAGGGGCGGCCTGTCGGGGTAGGCCCTCTTCAAATGTAGTACAATAATATAAATTATTAATATAAATTACTTATTTCAAAATTGTAATTTATAAATTTTGACACAGTACCTACAATAAAATAGCAAAAATTATCCAAATTATTTTTAAAAATATCCAAAAAATTTTCTCCGTAGTTATAATTATTGTACGCTCCTTGTAGTATCAGTAGTACTGTATAAGATTCTATATTCTTCCTTGGTCAGGCACTTGAAAACGTAGCCTGAAATAGAACGACGCCAACACCGAATTGACGTGCGATCTCTCTCTGTTTACGCGAGCAGGCCTGCTGCAGGTCTGCTGGTAGCGACCGTATTCTACGATTTTGAAAGGGCGGATAGGCACAGAGTCTTATAGCCGGACCTACAAAATTTTATCAGTTGCTTCTCTTGTGTCTTGTGAAACTGTTTTAAATAATTGTTTTTTGATTTTGGCTGTTATTAGTAGGTTAAGTATTGAATAAAACTAGGTAGGACAATTTAAAGGACATCGCACACATCTTATGGAAAATATAATGTCACTCAAATTCAATAAAATTTATACGATTAGATTCGTTTTAATATAACGATCAATTCTTATCATTGCGCCAACTCTTAATTATGATTAATTACGGAGCAAATTGCAATTAAAGTTTATCGAAATCACATTTTTGGAGTCCATAAAATGTTAGTTTACAATCATTATTGCTCTGAGTGCTATTCATAACGGCTTAAATCTCGCTGGGCCTAAGCGGATTAGTGAAACTAATCCGCTGATTTATGGAGTACCGAAAATCTGGGCATTTTAAAATATTTTTTCTCTCTCTAACTTATGTACCTACCCATTTGATTTCAGATTTATTTATATCAATTTCTGCTCTTATTTTTGAAAATAGAGAGTTGGCGCAATGATAAGATTTGATCGTTAATTTAAAACGAATCTATTGGTATAAATTTTATTGAATTTGGGTGACATTATATTTTCCATAAGATGTGTGCGATGCCCTTTGTTTATGAAAACTGAATAATAAACAGGTAAATTTGAGATCGGTCTATTGAAGGGCATTTTAATTTTATATTAATTTTTAAACGACAAATAAATCTGTGAATAGTTATTTGTCAGTCGTCCATTATATTTTTATTGTGTTTCAATACAATTTGGATAATTTAAAGTTAAACTGACGAATTGTGTTACTAGATTATATAGATAATTAAAAATTTAAAGCGAGGTTAATTGTTAACTTATCAATTTATTCGAAGAGTAAATTATTATTTGATACATAAATAAAATAAGTAATATTTGACGTTGTTGAAACGTAGGTGTGTTAGTTTTATTGGTGGAAAAACTTTAGTCATCGAATATGAATATTTTAAACGATGTAATATGCAGTTTGATCGAGACGCCTTTTTCAAGGCGCCAAAATCAAGAAAGATCAGAAATTATTTCAATGGGCCGGCCTTTACCAAATTTAACAATTTTATCCACAGATAAGACAAAAGACAATCGACCATTTTCGAGATCGTTTAAAACAATATGGTATGAAAATCATAAATGGCTAAGCGGAAGTTATTTTAAAAATTCACTTTTCTGTTGGACTTGTCTGTTGCTCTCAAATTTGAAGCAAAATGTTTGGGTGATTCAGGGATATTCAGATTTGAAAAATTTATCAGCTCGTGTAAAAAAACATGAATCTTCGAAAGAACATTTAAACAATTGCTTAGGTTTAAAACGGTTAGAAAAAAATAAACAAACTATTGACAGTGCTTTAGCTGGACAAATTTCTCTATCTAATAATAAGATATATAATGAAGAAGTTGAAAAAGATTGAGGAAGTTGAAGAAATTGATGTTACAATTCTGTTAGTAAAACAAGAACTTGCATTTCGTGGTCGTGATGAGAGCCATAATTCTTCAAACATGGGTAATTTTAAAGAAATTTTTAATTTAGTAGTTAAACGCGATCAGGAAATCCAGGATCATGTTAAAAAATAGAAGAGGTGTTCACGGGTTTGTCAAAAACAATACAAAATGATTTACTTAATAGATTGCCTTGCCGATTACGTAAAAAATGAAATTTCAACAGAAATTAATGAAAGTCAATTTTTTTCTATACTAGCGGACGATACTACTGATATAACCGAAAAATCACAGTGTACTTTAACAATCCGTTTTGTTAACAAAGTTGGTCAGGTAACAAAGATTTTTAGGGTTTTTTGATGTTAGCGAGAATAGATCTGCAGACGCTCTATATAGTTTAATTTCAAACGTGCTTGAGCCATATGATTACAAAAATAAATTAATTGCTCAATTTTACGATGGTGCAAGTGTAATGGCTGGATCTTTAAACGGATTACAATCAAAAATTAAAGTAGATGCTCCAAAAGCAATTTTTACACATTGTTGCGCTCATAGATTACATTTAGTATTGCAAGACGGCTCAAAATGTATTACAAATTGTAGGATATTTTTTGTCGCCTACCCGAAGTATATGTGTAGCCTACCCGCATACTGAGGTTACGAGCCGCCACTGCCTTCTGTTTCACGTGACTTAATCCAATTGCCATGTCATATAAAAAAGCTATGACATACAAAGAATGCTGTATCACAAGAAACAGAAAAATGTAATACTGAAGATAATCTACCTACTTACATTGGTTTCAAAATTTATTAGAAAGATAATTTGAGGCAAGTGCGAACATTAAAATTTTTTTTTGAAGAGACTGTATCTGATTGAGTGTATCTGCCAAAGTTATTATAATTCTTCTCAAGTTAGACAAAAACAAACTTCAATTATTTTTTTTTGTGAATTTGATGGCCTTGGCCGAGCCAATTAGCCAGACATTTTGTTATTTTAAAAACAAACAAATTTGTTTTTTCAATCAGAGGAATTTTTTCTCTATTTCTAACTCTAAATACATAACAAACTAACATATTACAATTATTATCTAAATTATACACTGTTTTGGTTGTAAATATTTTTTTTGTAAATTTTTATTTTTTTGTATTTTTTTTTTATATTTCTAATTTTTTTTTATTTTTTTATTATTATTTTTTATTAATTGTTTTTTTACTACGATAAGACATAAACCCGATTCAACTTCTCGGAGGTTTACATCTTCTTAGTTTTTTTCTTTTTTTTTTTGCTTTTTTTCTAACTTGAATTAAGAATTATTTTTAACTAGAAGTTACTATATGTTACAAGAGATGGCAAAAAATATACATAGAAAGGCTTACTGTTTATTTGTTATAAATAGTTATACCTTTAAAAACATCAGCTTTTCATTTGGGGAGTGCCGACAGAAAGGAATACTTCATATCCTCCTCCTCCTAAGTGCCTTCTCTATTGAAGTTGGCGATCAATATGGCAAATTTCTCTGTTCTGGAGCCATGGAAATGGAAATCTAGCCAGTGAGTTAGCGACTAAATAAACACGAACACTGGCTCTTCATCAGTGACATCAATTTGAGATGGGTGGAAGAGGGAGAGAGAGTGAGACAGGTGCAGTGACTCGAAATCAACGACAACGAAAGGTTTGAATTATTAGTTAGGGTAACCTTCGGATAATCCGATTTTTCCGAATCCGAACAGGCTGTCCCCCCAATTAGTTCGGATTTGTGAAGTTCTACTGTATATGCAGGTATATGGGTTAATGAAATGTTATGCCTTTTTATATATGTTACAGTTCAAGTTGATTATCCAGTTGGAGTTGACTCCAACTAGTTGGAGTCAACTCTAACGGCTGGTTTCAGTAAAAGTTGATTATAAATATAAAATGAAGATTTATATTCAACATTTACTAGTAAAAGTAGACTCCAACTAGGAAAAGTATACTCTTCCCAATGCCGTTTAGTAAAAGTTGATTCTGATTCACACAAACAGCCGATTCTAGAAATTAAATGTTACTGAATATGTTCAAATTAGTCTAGACTGTATCGTCGCCCCCGTTAGGTAAATTACTCCGATTCGAATTTTTTGCACAAACTTACTCAAAAAGAGGTCCTTATACCAAATCTACTGGGTGCCAGGCAGTACCTTGATCGATAAATTGTTTTTTAAACAATTTTTTTAGACAAATTCACAAAAATAATTTTTTCACTTCGAACAATTTTTTTTTAGATCATTTGGGTTATTCTGAGCAAAAAAAGGTATTTTGTGATTTTTCTCTAAAATTGATTGTTGTCGAGTTATACGCGATTTAAAATTTGAAAAATGCGAAAATAGCCATTTTCAAGGCTTAATAACTCGGTTAAAATCCATTATTATGAAAGTCAGAAAGTGACCAAATCAAAGTTTATAGCCCCCTCTACAAAATCCAGCAGAAATTTTTTGTCACTATTTTATTACTAAGCTTTATCTTTAATTATTAACAATGAGCGCTAAGTGCGCATTAGGCGGCCGTCAATGGTAAGTGCTAAAGAGATGCACCATTCCAGCTGTCCAATGGTGAATCTCACTCGCACTCACATTGACGGCGTCTCAATACACGGTTAGCGCTCATTGTTGATAATTAAAAATAATATCTTATTAATGAAATAATGACAAAAATTTCTGCAGGATCTTATAGAGGTAGCTTTAATCTTTGATTTTTTTAGTTTCTGACTTTCATAATATATAACATCGTATGGCATTTTTGCCTTTCGGACAGTTCCGGTGCCAATTACATCTTTAATCCTGTTTCAAGTAACTAGTGTCGATGTACACTAGCCCAGGGAGACCGACTGCTTAACGTGCTCTCCGAGGCACGGTGAGACGGCTCGTGTCATTATTGAAAATGAAAATGGTTTGTTTTTAGCAGGGCTCGAACCCACGTGCGCTGGCGTATGAGGCCAGCGATTATGCCGTTACTCCACGGCCGCTCGCTCGACTTTCACAATAATTATCTTTAACCGAGTTATTAAACCTTGAAAATGGTTATTTTGGCGTTTTTCAAATTTTAAGTCGCTAATAAGTCGACAACAGTCAATTTTAGAGAAAAAAAAGGCCCAACGAATCTAAAAAAAATTTGTACAAAGTGAAAAAACTATGTATTTTTGCGAATTTGTTTAAAATCCTTGTTTATCGCCAAACTTCACTAAAATCATTCATTATTGTACTCATTTGCCGGCAGTAAAGTAACACTTTGTTGTATTGAAAGAAGAATGTTACTTTACCTGCCGCGATAATTAATCAAATTAGCCGAGATTGAATGTAAGTGGTCAATGGCAGCAATCGATTATTTATTTGAGTGAAATTAAAATTTATTTACTTTAATTATTAAAAATATTGTACAAAATTTATCGTATTATTAATAAAATTTATGTCAAAAAGTAAAATTCTGTAGTTTTTCGCAATTATATTCATACAAAATAAATCAAAACTTTACAGATTTAGTAATTAGGTAGGTATACAATATTGATAACTATCGATTAAACATCAAAACCGGCCATCTTGCAAAAGTCATCTGTCATTACTGTCATTACTGTCATATGAATTTTTTATTTCGTCTAAAATTAAAAAAATTTCCTCAAAGTTGTAAGTAAGTGTTACTGTTGTTTATGATTAACGATACAATTTTGTACGCACCACCTCAATACTCTTTATCGAACGCGTCTGTTCCTCTGCTCGTAATATCAGACTCGTTCGATAAAGAGTCACTTTACTGACTGACTTTACTGAAATTGGTTAAACAATTTTTCGACCGCGGTACCGCGTGACACCCTGTGTATTTGTTATAAGGATTGTTATTTTACAGATTTAGTAATTAGGTAGGTATACAATATTGATAACTATCGATTAAACATCAAAACCGGCCATCATGCAAAAGTCATCTGTCATTACTGTCGTCATATGAATTTTTTATTTCGTCTAAAATTAAAAAAATTTCCTCAAAGTTGTAAGTAAGTGTTAATGTTTTTTATGATTAACGATACAATTTTGTACGCACCACCTCAATACTCTATATCGAACGCGTCTGTTCCTCTGCTCGTAATATCAGACTCGTTCGATAAAGAGTCACTTTACTGACTGACTTTACTGAAATTGGTTAAACAATTTTTCGACCGCGGTACCGCGTGACACCCTGTGTATTTGTTATAAGGATTGTTATACGGATGTATTTCTTTGAGTAAGTTTGTACAAAAAATCGAATCAGAATAATTTACCTAACGGGGACGACGTTACAGATTATACTAATAGGTAGTTGAAACGGTCAAAACAAAGAAACGCACACTCATCAAAAATGCACTTGAGATTCTCGTATAATCAACATTTACTGAATCGATCCAGGAAGAGTTAACTCCAACTAGTAAAAGTTGATTTAAATTTTTAAAATCAACTTTTACTGCTCGTTTCAGTTGGAGTTGACTCCAACTAGTTGGAGTCAACTCTAACTGAGAATCAACTTGAACTGTAACATATACACTCATCGGCACAAAATTCCGCCACCCAAAATTTTTGATTAACTTTGACTGTTTATAACTTTATTATTTGTGCTCCGAATTTCAAGATTCTTGCATCAGTGTGTAGATACATGTTTTAATATTTTGGTATTATTCCGATAACAAAAAATTTTGCTTGCATGGCATTATACAGGGGTGAATGAAAGCGTTGTATTTTCTCCTAACTTTAAAAAATTCTGTGGAAAAATGGAATATCTGATCTTGTTTCATAGTCGTGTCATATTATTCCGGAGGCATTACTAAAATTTTGTTTTTTGAATTATTTGAATATGTCTTTTCTTGTAAGAGCTGTACCATTTTTTTGTAAATAAAAACACTGATTGACCCATAAAATAGAGGTTGGATTGATAAGATTAGAATGGCCCGCATGCTGTCCAGATCTCAGTCCTAATGAGCATTTATGGTATGAATTAAAAAAAGCTATTCGCCGTCATCCTAGGGCTCCAGAAAATATGGTACAGTTATGGCCCTGGTAGAGGAATATCGGGCTATTCCCCAGGCAAGGATAACACATCTTTATTCGATGCTAAAGTCGTTGCTGCAAGAGGTGGACATACCCGCTATTGAATTTTTTGTTTTGTAAATTTTAGTGCGTTTGATATTTTTAATTAAACAAACCTTCAAAGCAGTGTTTTTATTTACAGCTCTTATAAGAAAAATTCGGATAATTCAAAAACAAAACCTTAGTAGTACCTCCAGGATAATACAAAAAGGAGTAGGAGAAACAAAATCAGCCCTCCAATTTTTCCACAGAATTTTTTAAAGTTAGGAGAAAAAACAACGCTCCCATTCACCCCCGTATAATGTCATCTAAGCAAAAAATTTTTGTTACCGGAATAATACCAAACGACATCAATACATGTACCTACAAACTGATGCAAGAATCTTGAAAATCGGAGTACAAATAATAAAGTTATAGATTGTCAAATTTAATCAAAAATTTTGGGTGGCGGAATTTTGTGTCGGTGAGTGTATATTTTTTATTGATTCGGATAACTCCACATGAAACTTTTTCGGCGCCTTTTTTAGCAGCCAGTCCGGCACTGGGTAGATGCAATGTTTTCGTCACATATAGTCCGTCCGCTATAATTTTTCCCATGCAATACGATTCATTTTCAATCAAATTAAGTCAAAACAGAAAGTGAAACGTACGCCGATGTGTGTAGTATATAGTATACAGTATACAAAATGTATATACACATAGACGTTCGTTTCAATTTATGTTTTGACTTAATTTGATTGAAAATGAATCGTACCGCATGGGAAAAGTTATAGCGGACGGACTATATGTTTCTTCGGGGTTTCTTCTATAGGTAGGATAAAAGTAAAAATCAATACAAAATTATGTATGGAGTTGGGTTCCAAAAAAACTAGTTAGAATTGGTTTCTTATAAACAAACAAATATATATTTCGGATGGTGAATCATCAAACGGGTCATAGGAAAATAATATGTTGAATTTCTGGTTCTCTAATTATTTTACATCAAAAGTTACGGGAAACTATTTGTAGGCGACTGAAATCTCTATTCAAAACAATTATTAAAATAATTGTCCTACGAATTAAACACATTCCAAAATTTTGCAAAAATATAATACATTTGCCAGAGTATATTACTATTAGTATGTAGTATGTAGCTACGTGACCTTTAAAACCTTTAAAAATCATACAAACAAGCTAAATATTTTGCTGAGAATGTAAATTTTGGGACCCTAAAAAAGATGCAAAAAGGTTTACTATTTCTACAACCGGGCTTCAGCCTTAAGCCCCCCGATAGAGGGGGGAACGGAAAACATCGATTAATCATAAGCTGTACGCCGTAGAAAAAATGTTCTAAACAACAAATATACCTGAGATTTTAAACAAAAATGTTTGCTAAATAGCACTTTTTGTGTAGAATAAAGCCTCAGAAGCAACGCTTGAAACGACCGGCGAATTTGAATTTCAATTCGCGCGCGAAATCAACTTTTTAAATAAAATTTGTATCAACTCATCGGCGGTAAAAAAATCGATATCTTTTGATCAGACTGTCCTTTCAACAAAAATCAAAATGTGTTTTGAAGGAGACATCAAGTGCACCTTTTGTATTCAATTTTTGCGTCTTGCGGCAAATGACATAATTTTCTATAAAGCTGTTATAAAAATAATTTTTGCCATTTTTTACGATTCTCATAAGCTTAATAAAATTTATTATTCCAACAAAATCTATGTGTCAAAGAATGCCTTAAAGTTAAAGACCAAAAAGTTATGCGATAAAATACCCGTTGACCTACTCAAAACGGACGCATATGACGGGAACTAGAAATTCGCAATCAGCGTTCTAGAGGTATTTAAAAAAAATCTAAATACAAGAAGCCATCTTCAAAGAGCTCTAATTCTAATTAGGAAGCATTTTCGCACTAGATGACTTGGGTTACAGTCTTAAAATTCCCTGAGGAATCTGTGGTCTTCATTTGCCAGGAGAGTTTCAGGACCCCTTGCATAAAAAAAAATTAATAAAATTGCCCAGCTATAAATTTATTTATATTCAAGAAAACTGATTTACACTTGAAAGCAAAATAATCGGCTCACTCGCTGAATTGTACACGTTAGATATCTCGAATTTCCCAGACCTGTTGTCGAAACCCCAAGGTATTTCGGGTATTTATTTTTATAGGTGTTTCAGCAGCTTGTTATTAAAATACACTCGCAATTCTCTGTTTGCCAGCATGTTGTTGAGATGAAAATCTGATACTTCAGTTTTTGCACTGGCGAAGCGTCCATGTAACAACTGTTACCATTGGTAACAGTTAAAAATATTGCAAATAAATATTTTATGACGATGAGTAATTCTATTTACCAATATTTTTACCAATAGAAATATATTATTATATTATGTGGTAATAGTACCTAACTCAGTAATAGCCAACTACTCGTAGACACGAAAATATTGGCGAGTTTATGTGACTCAGTTGCACTTTATTGTACTCTGTTACCAGCATTTCTGGTTACAATGGTTATATACCCACGCTGGCACATCGGGACCGGCTAGTGACTGAAAATTTTGAAGAAGCAACGGCATAAGCGCGCTGTGTATCAGTAGCGCTGTTACCAGATTTAAAATTGGTGACAGTACCTATAAAAAGCGTGCGTGCAGTTAACCATGGATGAGTGTCGCTTCTTAATCGATCAACTACTTGAAAAGTAATTCTCCTTGTATAATTTTGAACAAAAAAATGAGATTAAAAATGAAAGACCTATTTTAAACAATTTAAAAAAGGAATCAACAAAAGTACCTAGTTCGATATTTTAAATTTAGTTGGTACAGTGAAAATCCTTGGTTATATTATGATTGCAAGAAAAATATACTGTATTGTTGGCCATGTCTTCTGGTTTCTACAGAAAAATAGGTGGACCAGGTTCACGATTTAAATACCTAGTGTTAGATTTTTAAAAAGGAGACATGAAATTTCTCCGTTACCTACATGTAAGATGTATACCCAATTTGATTCAGTTTGGCAAAACAAAAATCAAAAGTTCTTTTAACCAAGCTTTTAAAGCAAATATTGCTAAATATAATGAGTTTGTTAAAAAACTAGATAATAGGTATATCCTTAGCACACTTATAATAGATACTGTATGTTTTTGGGCCAAACCAGAACTAGCTGTTCGTGGTCATTTTGAGTGCGACTACTCTGAAAATCCAGGCAATTACAGGGAATTGTTAACATTAATTGCCAAAAAAGATCAAAAAATTTTGTCAACATCTAGAAACATCTGTTTTTTTCGAGAGTTTCAAGTGATATACAAAATGATATTATTGAAGCTACACTCACCGGCACAAAATTCCGCCACCCAAAATTTTTGATTAAGTTTGACAATTTATAACTTTATTATTTGTGCTCCGATTTTCAAGATTCTTACACCAGTTTGTAGGTACATGTATTCATATTGTTTGGTATTATTCCGGTAACAAAAAATTTTGCTTGCATGTCATTGTACAGGGGTGAAACGAAGCGTTGTATTTTCTCCTAATTTTAAAAAATTCTGTGGAAAAATGGAATAGCTGATTTTGTTTCATAGTCCTGTCATATTTTTTCCGGAGGCATCACCAACATTTTGTTTTTTGAATTATCCGAATATCTTTTTTCTTGTAAGAGCTGTACCATTTTTTGTAAATAAAAACACTGATTGACTCATACAATTGAGGTTGGATTGATAAGATTAGAATGGCCCGCATGCAGCCCAGATCTCATTCATATTGAGCATTTATGGGATGAATAAATAAAGCTATTTGCCGTCATCCTAGGCCTCCAAAAAATTTGGTACAGTTATGGCCCTGGTAGAGGAATATCGGGCTATTCCCCAGGCAAGGAAAACACATCTTTATCAGATGCTAAACAGATTGCGAGCAGTCGTTGCTGCAAGAGGTGGACATAACCGCTATTGAATTGTTTTGTTTTGTTGTTAAATTTGTTTTGTATTATTAATTTTAGTGCGGTTGATATTTTTAATTAAATAAACCTTCAAAGCAGTGTTTTTAATTACAGCTCTTACAAGAAAAGAGATATTCAGATAATTCAAAAAACAAGACCTTAGTGATACCTCCAGGATAATACAAAAGGAGTATGAAACAAAATCAGCCCTCCAATTTTTCCACAGAATTTTTTAAAGTTAGGAGAAAAAACAACGCTTATATTCACCCCCGTATAATGCCATCTAAGCAAAAAATTTTTGTTACCGGAATAATAGCAATTGACATCAATACATGTACCTACAAACTCGTGCAAGAATGTTTAAAATCGAAGTACAAATAATAAAGTTATAGACTGTCAAACTTAATCAAAAATTTTGGGTGGCGGAATTTTGTGCCGGTGAGTGTATATATACATTTAGCCATATCTTCATTTTTTTAAATAAGATTTTTTGCATCTGGTTTTGGTAACACTTCAGAAAAAGTCACGCGTCGCCACTGAGTTTTTGTAGTACTTGGTTGTAGTCTCCATTTCTTAAGGTATTCGCTGAGGATGGATAAGTCATTCGTGAGAGTGATCTCTGTAGTTTCTAAAGATTGGTGGCTTGTTGCAAGGGTCCAGTCGTCAGCATATCCAAACTTTCGAGATTCGGTTTCAGGCATGTCAGCAATATAGAGGCTGAAAAGTAAAGGGGCAAGGGCAGAACCCTGTGGAAGGCCATTGTTAAGTTTCATTTGTCTACTCGTCCCCTTTCCCATTATAACCTGGAAGGCTTTGTTTGTCAGCATGTTGTCAATGAGGTTAATTATCTTTCTGCAGGGGATAATACGGGCCAGTTTATATATTAATCCTTGTCTCCAAACAGTATCATATGCTGCTGTTAGATCTATAAATACTGTTGCTATCTTTTGTTTCTTTTGAAAACTAGCTTCTATAAAAGTTGTTAATGACAGCACTTGGTCCGTAAAGCTTCTTTGAGGGCGGAAGCCAGTTTGTTCAATGGGGACATTTTCTAGTATCCTGTGACTAATTCTGTTGAGGAGAAGCTTTCCTAATAGTTTATATACCATGCTGAGTAGAGCTATGGGGCGGTAGTTTTCTGGCTTATCGTTTGATTTGCCCGGTTTCGGAATTGCAATTATCTTTGTTCGCTTAAGTGAGAAAGGAATGTTACCTGACTGATGTATATCATTAAAGAACATTTCAAGCCATTGTTTCGTGTATGCACCACTGTGTATCAAGAACTCAGGATGGATACCATCAAACCCAGGTGCTTTACCTGATTTCATTTCTTTCAGCTCATGTGTGATTTCAGAAATAAGTATTCTTGCTGAATATTCGGAGTTCGTTCGGTTCATTTATTTTAATGCTCTTAAGTCTCTTTTCACGTTGGTAGTATGTGTTCGATATCGTGGAGCTCTGGATAGAGATACTATGGGAGGCAAACTTGTTAGGAGACATTTTAGACTCTCTGGATTCCAGCTGGTTAGCTCCTCCAATTTTCCGCAACAGGGACCATGCCTGCCGGCTTGATTTTTTGAAGTCAAGGTTTTCGACAGCCTTTATCTATTTTTGACGTCTAGCTGTATCGATGTTGTGTAAAAGCTCGTCGGCTATTTCTCGGTCACCACTTTCGAGAAACTTCGCGTATAAGTCTTCGCATGTTTCAGTCCACCCGGGCACATATTCTTTGCGATACCACCTAGGGATGGTTTCCTTGGCAGCGCTTATTACTGCACCCACAATCCTCTCGTAATGTTTGCTGGTTAGGTACGTTAACAACTAGCGATGTTTTTCATCAATAAATCCTTATTTTCTGCTTAGTTTAATAAACAAGCCTAAAGTAGGCTATGAGAAATTAACAATTTAATGGATATCAAATTGTTAACAGTCAAAAAGTGTCTGATCTGTTGTGAAAATTAGTAGATTTATTATATAAAGTTTCAATTAAATTTTTTGTTGTTGTTTGGTGGAAATGTAACGCGCCACAAGGAATTTGGCCCGCAATTAGTGTGTTCAAGCAGTGATCTTATGTACATAGCGAAGGACTTAGCTACCATGCTATCGGTTCCTTATATTGGTAACAATGTTTTGCTAGTGCACGATAATGCAATACCTCACCTTTACGAACTGTAACCGAATATTTACAACAGGTAAATCTTCGGACTTTGAATTGGCCATCGCATAGTCCAGATCTTAACCAGATCGAACATTTGTGGGACACAATTGGCAGGAGACTACGACAGCGTTTGCCACCTCCTAGAACCTTACAAGCAGTGCCGGATTAACCAATAGGCAAAGTAGGCAGTTGAATAGGAGCCTCGGCCCCAAAGGGGGCCTCGCAGGGCCCAAAATGAAAAAAATAATAATTAGATTTAAATAAAAATTGTAAATCATATTATATTGAAAAATTCAAATATCGCGCAATACCAGGAAAGTGATGGTGGACGTATAACAACACTACATTACAAGGAACAGTACTGCCTTTCTAAGAAACCATTACGGTTTCTTAGAAAAGCAGTAAGATCAAGAGCAACAAATGAGTTAGCGCTCCCTCGCTACCCTCTCCTTCATTAATCATGCCTTTCACTACATGTCAGGAAAATACAATGGTCTCCCTCCAGGCTCATTTTCTAAGAATAACAAACTTGAAACTTACATTTTTTGCGCCGCACACTCGCTTTAGTTGGAGTAAATGCTGCTAAAATTTGCGTTGGACCCGTTGGAGCAATATCGTATTTTGGATTTGTTCAGTCCGTGTACAAATTTTTTTCAGCCTCTATTCACCTCTTCACGTTGGGAAGCTACGATCAAATGCGCAAATGAAACTTAACTAGGCGATCCCATTCGCCCACTGGTGAAGCGTCCATGTAACCACTGTTACCATTGGTAACAGTTAAAAATCTTGCAAATAAATATTTTATGACGATGAATAATTCCATTTACCAATATTTTTACCAATAGAAATATATTATTATATTATGTGTTAATAGTACTTCAGTAAATAGCCAACTACTCCTAGACACACGCAAATATTGGCTAGTTTATGTGACTCAGTTGCACTTTATTATACATACTCTGTTACCAGTCTCATTTGTGGTTACAATGGTTATCTCTCTGTCGCTCCGGACCGGCTAGTGTCTGAAAATTTTTAAGGAGCGACAGGCGTAAGCACGCTATGTATATCAGTAGCCCTGTTATCAGATTTAAATTTGGTTACAGTACCTATAAAAAGTGTGCGTGCAGTTAACCATGGATGAGTGTCACTGCGTAATCGATCAACTAATTGAAAAGTAATTCTCCTTGTATAATTTTGAAGAAAAAAAATGAGATTATTGAAAATGAAAGACCTATTTTAAACAATTTAAAAAAGGAATCAAAAAAACTAGTTTGATATTTTAAATTTAGTTGGTACAGTGAAAATCCTTGGTTATTTGGTTGCAAGAAAAATAGACTGTATTGTTGGCCATGTCTTCTGGTTTCTACAGAAAAATAGGTTGACCAGGTTCACGATTTAAATAGTTTTAGAGTTTTAAAAAGGAGACATGAAATTTCTCTGTTACCTACATGTAAGATAGTAAGATGTATACCCAATTTGATTCAGTTTGGCAAAACAAGAATCGAAAGTTCTTTTAACCAAGCTTTTAAAGCAAATATTGTTAAACATAATGAGTTTGTTAAAAAACTAGATAGGTATATCCTTAGCACACTTATAATAGATACCGTATGTTTTTGGCCAAACAAGAATTAGCGTTTCGTGGTCATTTTGAGGGCGACGACTCTGACAATCGAGGCAATTACAGGGAATTGTTAACATTAATTGCCCAAAAAGATCAAAAATGTTGTCAACATCTAGAAACATCAACTGTTTTTTCGAGAGTTTCAATTAAGTGATATACAAAATGATATTATTGAAGCTATATATACATTTAACCATATCTTCATTTTTTTAAATAAGATTTTTTGAATCTGGTTTTGGTAACACTTTAGAAAAAGTCACGCGTCGCCACTGCATTCGCCACAATCTAAACCTTGTCCTTAAAAGGACAAGCAGCACTAGATGGACTGCAAGGGCTGATGCAACAAGAGCTTTGTCTAAAGGTTACAATGCCTGCAAATCTGCCCTGCATACTCTTGCTGAAGACCCTAATCAGAAAGCTGAAACAGTTAATGAGGCTAAGTGTTTGTTGAAAGAAATGTCTAAACAGTAACACTCACAATGAATAAGTTTTGGTCAACAATTTTAAACTCATCAACGCTGTCAGTAAATCATTACAGAGAGAAGAGATTGAACTTGAAACTGTAGTTCAGCTTCTAAAATAACTTTTGGAGTTCTTAAAATCCCAAAGAGACAATTTTGCTTACTACGAGCAGAAGGTCTGCGATCTACAATACTCTCAATTAACCGACGAGAGTAAACAAACGCAAAGCAAGAAAACTACATTTTGATGATGCTTATTTCAATGAAGTTTTTTTACAGGGCGGAGAAAAGTTGAAGGTTGAAACAAATTTAACAATTTTGGATAAGCTAATTATTATTGAGCTGAGTCGTCAGTTGACATCGTACGAGTCAGTAACTCAGTATTTGGTGTCTTGTGTGTTTTTCCAAAACTGTGATACTCAAATAACGGAGTGTGCTTCAAAACTACATGAAAAGTATACTGATGATATTGGACCTGAAATTTAAGATGAACTACTGCAGTTCAAATATTTTATAGTCCATCTCCAGGACTTGTAGCGAAAACAATTTATTCCTGCTTCGTAGTCTTTTTGGGTTATTTATGAGAACAAATTCGAATCGAAGTTTCGAAATTTGTCAGTAGCTTGTAAGATTTATCTTACGCTAATGATTACAAATGCAACCGGCGAACGGTCATTTTCAACAAAGAAAATTATTAAAAACTGTCACCTTTCGACAGTGGCACAAAATAGTCTCGCATTGGTGCCAGAAAAGTTACTTTATAATAATTTAAATGAGAGGTTCTCAATCTGTGGTACATGTACCACTGGTGGTAGATACATACCTACCATTATTGGCGGTGGTACACAAAACACAGAAAAAATTAAAATAGTAGTACTTAGTAAGTATTGAAATATAATTTAAAAATATAGGTGGTACCAAAAATAATAAAAATAACTGTAGGTGGTACATCAGTCAAAAAGGTTGAGAACCGCTGATTTAAATAATTTATAAGGCTTTGAAAACTCAAACTAAATTTAATCCATAATTATTTATTATTACATAATTATGTAATAACAACGAGCGTGTAATGATGAGTATTATTCACGATGATCAAGTTTGCGACACGAGCCGAAGGCGAGTATCGTTATTCATCAGAGTAAGAGCCATTACATGTGAGTAGAATACACTCTTTCTACGACCTTATTTTTTTTTCATTATTAGAAAATTTTTTACAGTATATTATATATTATACTTTAAAATGAATCGTTCGTTTATTGATAACTATAACAAAAAAAACTAAAATCGTTTTTTATTGCAAAATTATATAAATAGCTTCTTGACTATTTCTTTGTTTTATTTCTTCAAGCAACATGTTTTACAAAATGGAACACAAATTTAAATTTAAATCAACAAAATTTCCAACAATATATCAAAGGAATATCGCTCGGCGATGGAGGGGTTATCCGAGGTTTTGGAAGGAAAAGACAAAAGTTTCTTCAGGGGCCTCCTAGCTTGGGTTGCCTAGAGGCCTCGAGATTCTTAATCCGGCACTGCTTACAAGAGACAGAAACAGTAGCTCTCGACTCTCGAGATTTGGAATGATATTGATCAAGATATCCTTATAAGCCAAATGAGGTATGTAAGCCAAATGGCTTACATACCTATCTCATTTATTGTAATATAAAAGTACATATCTCTTTTATTATCAAACATAGGCGAATGAACCAAAAAATAAAATGTTAAGAAAGCCTAAGGCTACAATAACTACAATTGAGTTTTAATTTAAATATTTTATATATGCTAGAATATTCCACATATGGTGTTCCGAATTTTAAGAAAAAAACACAGTAGATTGTTACACCCGGTATAAAATGGCATTTACCTGTCTAGCAACATTATTATCACATCGATTTTCTTAAATAATAAGACTATAACATATTAAAAAATCACTCAAATCGGACAACAGGTTTAGGAAATTCGAGACATCTAACGTGTACAATTCAGCGAGCGAGTCGATTATTTTGCTCTCAAGTGTATATCAACAATGTTGATTTAATATCCTAAAATCAAATAGATTCCATACTTCCAAAGCCATAGTTTGTGAAATAATGAAAATTTATGTGAGAGTTCAAAAATGATTTGAGAGAACATTGTGGAATATTATCTAGTTAATTAACAGTATATAAAAGCTGTGGACATTGAATTACATATTTTAAAAGTTTAATTCATTTAGATTTAATTTATTTTTATTTTAGGTCAAAACAAAAACCAAGGTAATCAAAAATTGTACTACTAATTTAAAAAAAAAAAGTGTTCACGTTCTGCCTCCTGTGAGGATTGAACTCACGACCCCTGGTTTACAAGACCAGTGCTCTGCCACTGAGCTAAAGAGGCTGTAGATAGTTTCATTGGTGTTGATTAATTTGGAGGGATATAAAAATATTAAATTGAAAGAAGTATATTATTAAATAAAAACAAATATATACTACATTCGCTCTCGCGAGATTTTTTTTGAGACATTCGGAATAGGAAACGTACAACACAAAAATTCCTACCTCACACTATTAACTGCTAAAATCAACTCAAATCAACTTAATCTTTCATTAAAAAAAGAAGAATTATTAGAAATAGTGGGAGTGTCTACTAATCTCATTATATTTTGTGAAGTTTATTTCTACAAAATATTTTTATTTTGTACAATAAATAATTTTCTCATTTGCTATCAATACATTATAATGGTTTAAATAACTAAATATTGATTGGCGTAAGGTTTATGTTATTTTTATGTCTGTTTACTATTAATAATATTGGATATGAGCAGGTCCGTTGGTTTTGTAGTAATTTCCAGTCACTTCTGACAACTGAATTTTTCAAAAAAGAAATTACTAACGTCAGTGTCAAAAAAAATCTCGCGAGAGCGAATGTAGTATAGCAAGTTATCTAAAGATAGAAAAACTAAAAAGCTTTAATATAATATAATAAATTTTACCAACCTAGGTGGTTGATGCAACATAAAAAAGTTTTCTCTTCTTTTTTATTTGACTGACAGTAATGACAGCGAAGAGAAGTAAGGTTATAATCTAAATTTGTTTATTTTATGATTATTGATAAACTTTAAAACAATTTAAAATAAAAGTCTGAATAAAAATACGTTAAACGTTAGTTGTAAGTTCTCATTAAAATGGCAGACAGACTTACGCAGCTTCAAGACTGCATCAACAAAGTAAGATAAATAAAGTAGGTACTCTTTCAAAGTTAATTTTGTTATTTTTTAGCAAGCTGAACATTTCTGTAACAGTATTGGAATATTGCAACAGTTTGCTTCGCCTAGTAAATTTCCCAATTTTGATAGAAGTGGATCCCAGACTCCTCAACAGCAACAGAATCAAGAGGATTATGTACAATTATTTACTACTTTAATTGCCCGATGTGCAAAAGACATTGATACACTAATAGAATCTTTACCTAGTGAAGAAAGTTCCACAGAATTACAGGTATTTAACTAAAACCTACTAGGACATACTCCTCCAATCCCTTGAGCCCTTATCAGGGGCGGCCCATCGGGGTAGGCAAGGTAGGCGCCGCCACCCTCTTCAAATGTAGTACAATAATACAGGGTGTAACGAAAATACAGGTCATAAATTAAATCACATATTCTGAGACCAAAAATAGTTCGAACGAACCTAATTTACCTTGTACAAATATGCACATAAAAAAAGTTACAGCACTTTGAAGTTACAAAATAAAAATCGATTTTTTCGAATATATCGAAAACTATTAGAGATTTTTTATTGAAAATGGACGTGTGGCATTCTTATGGCAGGAACATCTTAAAAAAGAATTATAGTGAAATTTGTGCACCCCATAAAAATTTTATGGGGGTTTTGTTCCCTTAAACCCCCCCCCCAAACGTTTGTGTATGTTCCAATTAAATTATTATTGTGGTACCATTAGTTAAATTCAATATTTCTATAACTTTTTTGCCTCTTAGTATTTTTTCGATAAGGCAGTTTTTATCGAGTTGCGGCGTCTTTTTTAATATGTTTACATAAAAATTTTATAGGGGTTTTGTTCCTTTAAACCCCCCAAATGTTTGTGTATGTTCCAATTAAACGTTTACTGCGGTACCATTAGTTAAACACAGTATTTTTAAAACTTTTTTGCCTCTTTGTATTTTTTCGAGGAGGCACTTTTTATCAAGATATTACTTCTTTTTTAATATGGTTCAAAATATACCTAAAAATGTAAATCATAAATAAATTTTCATATTATTACCAAGTCTCCATAATCGTACTTAGCAATATACAAATATGTGGTGGATTTGACAAATATTCAAAATATCTAGATAAAAACTGACTTTTGGAAAAAGTACTGGGAGGCAAAAAAGTTTTTAAAATATTGTGTTTAGCTAATGGTACTACAATAATAACTAAATTGGAACATACACAAAAGTTTGGGGGGGTATAAAGGAACAAAACCCCCATAAATTTTTTATGGGGTGTCCAAATTTCACTATAATTTTTTCTTAAGATACTACTACCATAAGAATTCCACATGTCTATTTTCAATAAAAGATCTCTAATAGTTTTCGACATATTGGAAAAAATCGATTTTTATTTTGTAATTTCAAAGGGCTGTAACTTTTTTTATGTGCACATTTGTACTAAGGTAAGTTAGATTCAATCGAACTATTTTGGGTCCCAGAATATGCGATTAAATTTATGACCTGTATTTTTGTTACACCCTGTATTAATTATTAATATAAATTACTTACTTCAAAATTGTAATTTATAAATTTTGACACAATACCTACAATAAAATAGCAAAAATTATCCAAATTTTTTTTAAAAAAATCCAAAAAATTTTCTCCGTAGTTATAATTATTGTACGCTCCTTGTAGTATCAGTAGTACTGTATAAGATTCTTTATTCTTCCTTGGTCAGGCACTTGAAAACGTAGCCTGAAATAGAACGACGCCAACACCGAATTGACGTGCGATCTCTCTCTGTTTATGCGAGCAGGCCTGCTGCAGGTCTGCTGGTAGCGACCGTATTCTACGATTTTGAAAGGGCAGATAGGCACAGAGTCTTATAGCCGGACCTACAAAATTTTATCAGTTGCTTCTCTTGTGTCTTGTGAAACTGTTTTAAATAATTGTTTTTTGATTTTGGCTGTTATTAGTAGGTTAAGTATTGAATAAAACTAGGTAGGACAATTTAAATTTGTTTATGAAAACTGAATAATAAACAGGTAAAGGACATCGCACACATCTTATGGAAAATATAATGTCACTCAAATTCAATAAAATTTATACGAATATATTCGTTTTAAATCAACGGTCAAATCTTATCATTGTGCAAACTCTATATTTTCAATAATAAGAGCAGAAATTGATATAAATAAATCTGAAATCAAATGGATACGTACATAAGTTAGAGAGAGAAAAAATATTTTAAAACACCCAAATTGTCAGTACTCCATAAATCAGAGGATTAGTTTCACTAATTCGCTTAGGCCCAGCGGGGGTTTAAGCTCTTTTGAATAGCACCCAGAGCAATAATGATGGTAACTGACACTTTTACTGACTCAAAAAATGTGATTTCGATAAACTTTAATTGCAATTTGCGCCGTAATTAATCATAATTAAGAGTTGGCGCAATGATAAGATTTGACCGTTAATTTAAAACGAATCTATTCGTATAAATTTTATTGAATTTGAGTGACATTATATTTTCCATAAGATGTGTGCGATGTCCTTTGAGATCGGTCTATTAAATAAATCTGTGAATAGTTATTTGTCAGTCGTCCATTATATTTTTATTGTGTTTCAATACAATTTGGATAATTTAAAGTTAAACTGACGAATTGTGTTATTAGATTAAGATAATTAAAAATTTAAAGCGAGGTTAATTGTTAACTTATCAATTTATTCGAAGAGTAAATTATTATTTGATACATAAATAAAATAAGTAATATTTGACGTTGTTGAAACGTAGGTGTGTTAGTTTTATTGGTGGAAAAAGTTTAGTCATCGAATATGAATATTTTAAACGATGTAATATGCAGTTTGATCGAGACGCCTTTTTCAAGGCGCCAAAATCAAGAAAGATCAGAAATTATTTCAATGGGCCGGCCTTTACCAAATTTAACAATTTTATCCACAGATAAGACAAAAGACAATCGACCATTTTCGAGATCGTTTAAAACAATATGGTACCTATGAAAATCATAAATGGCTAAGCGGAAGTTATTTTAAAAATTCACTTTTGTGTTGGCCTTGTCTGTTGCTCTCAAATTTGAAGCAAAATGTTTGGGTGAGTCAGGGATATTCAGATTTGAAAAATTTATCAGCTAGTGTAAAAAAACATGAATCTTCGAAAGAACATTTAAACAATTGCTTAGGTTTAAAACGGTTAGAAAAAAATAAACAAACTATTGACAGTGCTTTAGCTGGACAAATTTCTCTATCTAATAAGATATATAATGAAGAAGTTGAAAAAGATTGAAGAAGTTGAAGAAATTGATGTTACAATTCTGTTAGTAAAACAAGAACTTGCATTTCGCGGTCGTTATGAGAGCCATAATTCTTCAAACATGGGTAATTTTAAAGAAATTTTTAATTTAGTAATTAAACGCGATCAGGAAATCCAGGATCATGTTAAAAAATAGAAGGGGTGTTCACGGGTTTGTCAAAAACAATACAAAATGATTTAATAGATTGCCTTGCCGATTACGTAAAAAATGAAATTTCAACAGAAATTAATGAAAGTCAATTTTTTTCTATACTAGCGGACGATACTACTGATATAACCGAAAAATCACCAGTGTACTTTAACAATCCGTTTTGTTAACAAAGTTGGTCAGGTAACAGAAAGATTTTTAGGGTTTTTTGATGTTAGCGAGAATAGATCTGCAGACGCTCTATATAGTTTAATTTCAAACGTGCATGAGCCATATGATTACAAAAATAAATTAATTGCTCAATTTTACGATGGTGCAACTGTAATGGCTGGTTCTTTAAACGGATTACAATCAAAAATTAAAGTAGATGCTCCAAAAGCAATTTTTACACATTGTTGCGCTCATAGATTACATTTAGTATTGCAAGACGGCTCAAAATGTATTACAAATTGTAGGATATTTTTTGTCGCCTACCCGAAGTATATGTATAGCCTACCCGCATACTGAGGTCACGAGCCGCCACTGGCCCTTATCAGGGTGTGGTGACACTCTAAATATTGTTAGCTTGCTGTCTTCATTGCTTGCGATCCTGTGCCAGATAGACAGCTTTATGTAGGCATTTTCTCATTAGAGTCTTCGTTTGATCTGCTCGTTTTGTTGGAGATCTTGGTATCCGGCCTTCTACCTTTTCGTCTATTACCAATAGTTCCACGTCCCCTTTTTCTGTTTATGTGGTCATAATAATTTAGGTCTGCTCAGTTTACTTTTTTAATCTCTGTCCTATGGCGCTACAGCCCAAGTGGGGCCCTGGTCTCCTAGTATCTCTGGCCAAGTATGGCTGCTCTTTTGTATCTAGATACCCCCTTTTCAGAGGATAATTTCTCCCTTCCTCATCAACCCTGACCCTACTTTCCACTGGGGTTCATTACACCAATCTCCAGTAAGGTTACTCAGGTTTGATGGCGTGTGTGATTAAGCCACACTTCTTGGACGTGAGGATAGGAACTGAGTATGTATTGTATTGCGCAGCACTACTCCTTTGAACTCCCTTACCTTTTTAATAGCCTATCTGTTATATGAAGCTCTTCCAGAATCGACAAGTTGGTTCTATCCAGGACATACATAGAATTATTCTATTTGTTGGAAGCATTAACTATGACTATAGCTCGCGTGGTACAGTCCGACATCACAGGGGACAAATTTATATGTATGCTTTATATGTGATTTACACGAGATATTTAAGATTTTACTCTTTATTTTTAAACCAAGAGGAGTAAACTAAAAAGACAGATTCACACCCAAGAGTCACTAGGAAATCACCAAATACATCTTTTTTGGTTGATCATATCAGCCTTTGACGGTAATCGATAAATATTATACTTTACTTATACATCGCTAAAGAGTTCTAAAAACAACTTTTTTTGTATAAAAACAGACTAAAAATCTAAAAGTTAAAGGAATATAGTGGAACCTCGATAACCCGGATCGGCTGCGGTCCCGAATAATCCGACTTATCGAGGTTCCACTGTAACATAGAAAATACAAAAAATTACTGATATAACTTAACACTTAACCTACAAAATGACAGAAGTGTCAAAATTGTAATAACAAGTCATTAACAAACCTGCTGTTTTAGGATATAACCCAATAAAGGAAGAAGAAGAAGAAGAACCTGCTGTTTTTTCTTTATTTAATGGCATAGACGTTAGTCATTCAGCCAGTTGCAATAAAGAATATACAATCCTATCCCTAAAAATTAACAATCAATTATAAAACATAATTATAAAATTAAACACAATCAATATACTAATACAATAAATAACACAATACAATAATAATACAATAAAAACAATTATGGATTTCTGATAAACTGATATAACATTTATGATAAAAGGATGCAAATCTGAACATAAATCATAAAAAATTTCACTCCCGCGTACAAATCTTATAGGACTGTGTGTGCATCTGACAAGAAATCTGTAATGATATTATATATTTGTTGTGAGCCTGTAGCCAACAGAGACTGGATATTGAATGGTGCATGCATATTAAGTTTAATTAAATTTTCATAGAGAGAGTTTGAATGCTGTTGAAACTTAGTACATTCAAAAAAGATATGATCAAGATCACCCTGTTTTCCGCAATGTTTACAATTATCATCTTCAATGACATTTATTTTATATAAATGACTTGGATAGCAAGCATGCCCAAAACGTAGTCGATTTATAGTTGTTATATATTTACGTGGAGCTTTAAAACTCTTAAACCAAGAACTTTGTGGAATCACTGGTCGTAAAGTGGTGTATCTTGTGGGGTTTGTTAAGCAGTAAAGATTCCATTGATCTTTCCATATCAATAGTTGGTTTCTTTTAAAAATAGTAATAACATCTGATACACATAAAGAATATGACAATAAAGTGCCTGATGTTATACTGGATTTAGCTAAGTAGTCTACATATTCATTATCTTTGAGTCCAATATGTGCCTTAACCCAAATAAATTTTATATTGAAGTCAGAATCTTCTAAACGCTTTAACACATCCTTTATTAAAAATATGTAAGGATTACTAAATGTTTTGGGCAAAAAAGTATTTTTAATATTCTGTAAAACTGATAGGCAGTCTGAAAGAATGAACGTTTTTTTAGTATAAGAGTTTTTAATATATTTCAACGCTTCGAGTATGGCCAATGATTCCACAGAGAAAATTGAAAACTCATTGGGAAGTTTGTACTTGCATTCGTAACCTCCTGAGGGTAAAAAATAAGCACAGCCAGTCCCTTCTCTTGATTTAGATACATCTGTGTATATAACTGTGGCATCACTGTAGCAGTTCAAAATAGATTTCAGGATATTGTTGCTGATTATGTTGTTTTCGTTGTATGTGAGTATTATTACATCAGTGTTATGGAAGAGAGCGAAGTAGTCTAAGTTTTTGTCAACTGTGTTCAATTCCTTTGAAAAAATAGGATTGTTCTGTAATGCAGTGCATAAAGGTGGAGATGGTTTTTTAATCCAATACTTGTGAGTAAGATCTGATTCGTTAAGATGACATATACTGGAAAATAATTCGAAATTTGTAGAGTGTGCTTTGAGTACCCATTTTTCGCTTAGTAACTTTCTTCTAATCTCCAAAGGAGGCTCAGAAGCTTTAACATGTATTGGTTGTATAGGAGTAGATCTCATAGCACCTAAACAGATTCTCAAGGCAGAATTTTGGAAAACGTCAATTTTTCTTAAAAGGTTTTTGGAAGCAGAACCGTAGAGAGTAGCACCATAATCTATAATGGATCGTATATAAGTTCTATAAAGCAATAAATATGTTTCAACATCGCAGCCCCACCACACTCTAGTTGTCATTCTAAGGAAATTATTACCTTTATTACATCTATCCAGCATATATTGTATGTGTTGTTTCCAAGTTAGTTTTTTGTCCAGAATGAGGCCCAGATTTTTAAATTTAAAAGATTGATCACTAAGTAATACAACTTGGTTTATAGGAAGATTGTGTCTTGTAAAGACAGATACTGCTGATTTGTTAATTGATAAATTTAAGCCGTTCTCTAAGAACCACGGAAAGAGGGAACTACAAACTGTACTTAGGTTTTGCATACCGTTTTCATATTTCTTGCTTTCTGAATAGACACAAAAGTCGTCTGCATATTGTATGATTTTAAATGGGATGTTGTTTATTTGCATCTTATGTATGTCAGAGGTGTACAGATTGAATAAAATTGGTGATAATACTGAGCCTTGTGGTATACCGTGATAATTATGTCGAGGTCCTATTAGTTTGTTATTATGATCTCTGATATAAATTACCCTATATGTATAGAAACCGATTATTGTGTTAACGAAAGCAATTGGCATATGAAAAAAATTTACCATTTTATGTTTTAAGGTTGATAAACAAACTGAGTCATATGCTCCTTCAATATCTAAGAATAGTGCTGCTAAGTAGTTATTTTTAGTTAAGTTATTCTGTACATCTACAACAAGTGTTGTTAAAGCGCTATAGATCTATCTGCAGCATCATTAATGCAATCTATTAGAAAACTATAATTTTTATAAGTATTGAAAGAGTTATTGTAGTTGGAAAACATGTTTTCAATTAAGGATGAATACAAGGACCAATTGGCTTTCTTGATATTCCATTTGCTTTTTGGATAAATTATTTCTTGTGGGGTGTTGGTTATTGAAAAATTCATAGTTATAGCAAAATTATTCGAGCCTAAAGTGTCAGATAAAACTGACCAAGTGAATTTACTGGCTATATTAGCTGTGCAGAGTGAAATGTCAATTATAGATTTTTGCGTACCATATCTAGGAAGATGTGTAGGTTCTCCATTATTCAAAATTACAAGATCTAGGTCTTCGATACTGCTAACAATTTGGTTACCAACTGGATCATTACGCAGTGAACCCCATAGTGAGTGATGAGCATTCATGTCTCCGCCAATTAAAAAAGGTGATTTGATTTGTGAGAAGATATTTATCCAATCATTTTTGTTGCATTTAACGATAGCACCGCAAACTAAAATATCCTCATTAAAATTTTTTCTAATATTTATTTCACAAAATGGTATAGTTGTTTTAATTAAAATTGCAACACCTGCATATCCGTCATATCTATCTTGGCGAATTACATTATAACCTTTAAATGTATAATTTTGATTTGGTTTGAACCAGGTTTCATTTAGTAATACAATATCAATATTTTCAGTTATTAAAAAATGAATTAAACTATTTTTATTCGAAACAACAGATCTACCGTTCCATTGCAAAATTTTTAATGATTTAAGTTCTGGGTACATGTTATTTATTAGTGATATCCTCTAAAATCGTTTTTATACCATGGTAAATACTATCTTGACTCATAGTTTTTATATCATCGACAGTTTGAATATTTGTGATCAAATTAAAAATATAATTGGAAATGAGTGTTTCCAATACTCTCTGATCTGATTTGTTTTGACAAATTGGAGTGTTTAAATTAGCAGGAAGGGGTTTGGAGGGCCCAAAATTAAAAGGGAACATGGGTGAATTGTTTTGTGATTGGTTTGGTGATATTTTCGTTTTTTAGCTATATTATAATAGCTTGAGGAGGGTTGGAATGTATTATTTGATATGTTTCGGTTTTTATGCGTGGTAGTAGAAGGGGTTGATTTTTTTGAAGATGTTGGGAGGGGAGGAAAATTGTCTCCGATATTATCTAGTGTGGAATATCTATTCTGAATTAACAATCCCGAGAAGGACGATTCACAGTAATTTTTTGCCTCGATAAAGGAAATTTTTTGCTTAATCATTACGTTCTTTATCTTCTTTTGATGTTCGTATTTTGGACACTTCTTGGATATGGAAACATGATCTTTACTATTACAATGTATGCATTGAACATCATTATCTTGACATGTATGATCTTCATTTTTGAGTTTTCCACATTTTATGCAATATGCTTGTGGACTGCGACACTGCTTGGAAATATGTCCAAATCTTAAGCAATTGTAACACTGTGTTACTTTGCCAATGTAGGTTTTTAACTGGAAAAAATACACTATTTATTGCAATGTAGCTAGGAAGAATATTTCCTTCGAAGGTGACTATCATTGTCCTTTTGGGTACATAGTTAATTTTTTCATCGGTGTCAACTTTTCTGTAAGTTCTTTTAAAGGCTACTATGGGGGAGGGAGATTTACTATTATCTAACAAATACTTTTCATCATATTGTGTATCAATATCTCTTATTAGACCTCTAATTTCTAGTAAATGGTTAGGGACATAGGCTACTAAGTTTTGGTCTTTTAATTTTATATGTTTTACCAAATTATTTGCATCTACTATTGACCTTAGCAAAACTTTAATTCTGTTTTTTCCAATGGCTTTAATTTCAATAATATTAGGAATGTTCAATTTTTTATGCAAGATGTCTGCAACAGTAAGTGTATGTAAACGAGCAATATCCTGATTGTTTGATTTTTCTATATATACATAAACGTTATTAAAATTGTACTTATCTGATGTAACGTTGAACAATTTTTTCTCTACAACTTTTTGCGGAGGTGGGATTTGTTGTGTCGGCACTTTAATAAAATCTCTGGTTTTAGTTGTAATTTTCGCAGCAGAATCATCCAAATTTTCGATTAAACTTGATTCAATAATATCCATTTCACTATTCTCACTAACACCTGAAAAGTTTTCACCTAATGGTGTCCCTGGGGAAAAAGCTTCCCCCATTGGGGGGTCGCTTATAGACCTGTTTAGCGCACTCAATCAATATCAGTTTTTTAAAACACCTATATTAATTAACAACAAACACTAAAAGTGTCCTTTTTTCTACTAATTACCTCACTAAATAGTTAATTTTATTAAGAGCAGATTTTAATGGGCACTGTCAGCTTGACGTTTTGCGTGACAATGCAAACCTGCTGTTAAAGTGGCTCTGTGAATTTCTTGTCCAAATCTTGGTTTGTACTTATAATTAATAATTGTGTTTGATGTCAGCGTGTAGCCAACTAAATTTGCCATCTGTTGAATGTATTAATTAGCTGTTTAATCTAAAGTGCACTCTTGCTTCATCAATAATCCACTTTTGTGTGTTTAAAAGATTAACAACAAAAAATTGAGCAAAAGGCCACTAACATCTAGTTGCTAATTGTGACTCCTGAAAATAAATAGTCCAGTCAATATAGGTACAGAAACATTTTTAATCGTATCAAGATAAATTTAAAATGAGTTGCCTTAAATGTGGTAAAACTGATAATAGGGATGATCCGGTGATTTTGTATATGATTATTGCTCGCACAAATTATGTAAAGAGTGTGCTGAGTTGACTTCAACCGAGGCTCGCGCTGTAGCTTTAAAGAAGAGGAGCCCCTCAATTACCTATAAATGTCATGGCTGTCTCTCTGGTGCAGATTCAGGTGTTGATGTGAACATGTTATTGATAATTTGTTTAAAAAATATCTTGGAAGACTAGAAGAAAAGATTGATTCTTCTCTTAAAGCTGAAATATCCTCTCTGAACACTTCATTTCTTGCTGATCATGCAAAGAAACTGGATAATCTAGAGAATAAGTGTAACTCGCTGGGTGATGAGTTGATTTTGTTGAGAGAAAGCAATATTCAACTGGTTCATATGCTTGCTAATTTTTCTCATAATGTGGGCGGGACTTCTGATGTCTTTGGTAGTTTGCCAACCAATTGTGGTAGTAACAGGGCCAATACTGCTAACAGGATTTTACCAACTGTGAATGTTCATAAGGATAGGCTGCCTATTTCTAATCTTACAGCAACTTCGGCAGCTACTGCGGGGGGCAACATCACGACAACCTCTCCTGCTTCTTTTAGACTGCCCAATGGAACACCTGTGAGCACCAATAGCGCTGATACTAGAAAATCGCCCAGATTTACTAAGAGAAAGACTGACATGGTTGGTTCTGATGCCAATGCTGAATTTAGTGGAGTAGAAAGGATGAGATTTTTGCATGTTAACAACGTTTCTCCCGGTGTAACTCCCGAAGATGTTAAAGCGTATATACTAGAAAAATAGTCTCAAAGGGCTGGATGTATTGGTAAAGCAGCTTACTGCCAATGATTACTATAGCTCCTTTAGAGTTGGTGTTTGTGAAAGCATGTTTGATGCTATGTTGAGTTCGTCATCTTGGCCTAGCATGGTCAGGGTTAGGGAATTTACCAGCAATCCCCCACGTCGATCCAGAAACACTAAGAACCACCTAGAAAATAAAAGTGGAGACAATTTTTTTATAAAATCCAAGAAACAACTCTCTGTGTATTAGCCGAATGTGACTAAACTAAATCTATTGTGTAATAATGCTGCTTCTAACGCATACTACGATATTATCATTTTGGTGGAAACGTGGCTGTGCCAGGAAATTGTTGACGCTGAACTTGGCCTTAATGGTTTTTCCATATTTAGAAAGGATAGAGACTTTGCTGCTACTGACAAAACACGTGGTGGGGGCATTGTAATTGCGGTGAGGAGCTGCTTTCACTCATCACTGATTGACATTCCTGATACCGCTGTTTACTGTGAACAACTATGGGTGACTGTACAGAATCAATTTTGCATTGGCAGCGTTTACATTCCTCCTGGCTCTGGGACGGAGGTATATGAAGCTCATTGTTTATCACTGGAATATGTATGTGACACGTTTCCTGATAATATTATATACTGTGTGGGTGACTACAATTTGCCTGGCATTTCCTGGACTAATGAGATTGATGGAGTGACAATTGTTGGTGGTGGTTCATCAGCCAATGTTATTGATGAGTATTTTTCACTATTTAATTTTTACCAATTAAACACAATACCGAATTTTTATAATGAAATGTTAGACTTAGTTTTCAGTAATATCTTTATTTATAATGTTAAAGTTGCGGATGATGTTCTGGTTCCATGTGATCGCTATCATCGCTCTGGATGCACCTGATTGCATGAGTGGGAGTGAGGTGAGATACGATTTCTTACATGCGGAGTACGAGAGTTTAAACAGCGCGTTTCTATCAATGAACTTCGATTACTTATTTTCGAACTTGACTGCGGAAGAATGTGTGGATGCTTTGTATCATGTTATGTATGGTTGTATAAACCAGTATGTTCCTTCAATCACTATCAGGAATAGCATATTCCCTATATGGTTTGATGGCGAATTGAAGCATCTTGTCTCATTGAAAAAATCCTATCACGCCAGATTTAAAAAGACAGGTTGTTGTGATTATGACGATTTCTGTATTCTGAGAGCATTGTGTAAGCAGAGAAGTAGAGATTGTTATGCGGAGTTTGTTGAAAGTACTGAGGAATTACTTAATGAAAATATAAAACCGTTTTGGAGGTTGGTTAATTCTATGCGGAGTAATTTTGATATTACTGGTTGTATGAAGTTGAATGATTCTGTCTATGGTGAGTCTCAGTCAATTGTTGATGCTTTTGCCACCTTCTTCAGCACTGCCTATAATACTTTCACATCTTACACTGATGACTGGGTTGATCCATCTGATAGCAATCGCTGCCTTATTCACTCTTTTACTGTTAAAATAACTAAAGTTTTGGACTGCTTGGATAATCTTGATACTAGTAAAGGCCCTGGCCCTGATATGATATCGAACTTGTTTTTAAGGAATTGTTTATTTTCTTTGTGTAGACCATTATGGCTTATTTTTAACAGATCCCTGGCAGATGGCCATTTTCCATCATAGTTTAAGAAAGCCTATGTGAAACCCATTCACAAATCTGGCGATAAGTCATTTGTTTGTAATTATCGTTCAATAACAATTCTTTCGGCCATTCCTAAAATTTTTGAAGCCCTGGTAACTGATTTCTTGACGGATAATTTGAAAAATCAACTACATACTGCCCAACATGGTTTTCAGCCTGGCCGTTCTATTTCGACCAACCTTCTTCTTTACACGGATCATATTGTAAATGCTTTCGTGGACAGTTTACAGGTTGATTCCATTTATACTGATCTGACCAAAGCGTTCAATAAGGTAGAGGTAGATCATTGCGTTTTATTGCATAAATTGGAATGTTTTGGTGTGAGTGGTAAACTTCTTTGCTGGTTGAAAACTTACTTGCGGAACAGGTCTTTATGTGTCAAATTGCATGGTTTCACTTCTAATGAGTATTTTCCACTCTCAGGAGTGCCTCAGGGGTCCCACTTGAGACCTTTATTGTTTGCAGTTTTTATTGACGATGCTATCAAATCATTGACTGACTGCGAAGTGTTAGCATATGCCGATGACATAAAGTTGTTTTGTTCTGTTCGGGATTACTCTGATTGTGCTAGGCTACAGAAATCTCTCGACTTATTTGCGAATTGGTGTGGTAATGACAGATTAGTCATTAATCGTGACAAGTGTCAGGCTATCCAGTTTCATCGATCAGTGGAAATCGTAGATTTTGATTACAATTTGGATGGTTTTTTGATTGAGAGAGTCACTAGCATCAGGGATCTTGGTGTCATGTTTCAGGGAGACTTATCCTGTAATTTGCATATTGATTTTATTTGTAATAAGGCTCTTAGGTAGCTAGGGTTTATTAAGAGGCATACAAGGAATTTTCATAACATTTCTTCGCTGAGAATTTTATACTGTTCTCTGGTCCGATCTCAACTTGAAAATTCCACTATAATCTGGTCTCCCTTTGTCCAATCCTCTGTTCAAAAGTTGGAGAGAGTGCAAAGACGGTTCTTTACGCACTGTGCCTTTAAGTTACACAGACCTTATTCATATTCTGATATGATGAGATACTTAGAACTTGGTCCTCTGTCTACTAGACGAGTTAATTTCGATCTCATCTTCATTTTTAAATTGGTTAACGGAATTATACATTCACTTGAACTGCTTCAATTGGTTTGTTTCCACATTCCTTCCCGTGTCCTTCGTGAGAATACACTATTTCATATTCCTTTTCGTCGAACTAATTATTCTGTGAATATAGGTCTGGTCAGACTTCTTGTTCATGCTAATCGGTTGCCTCATGAGACTGATTTTTTTTAACTTGTCCTTAAGTGCCTTTAAACAATCTCTGAAGCGTTAAATTTAATTGTAATTCTATATACAGTGGAACCTCGATAACTCGGATTAATCGGGACCGCGACCGATCCGGGTTATCGAAAATCCGAGATAGCCGGAGAATATGGTAAAAATTAATAAAATACGGTATACTTACAGATAAACTCCGTTAGAATTGAAATAACATGAAATATATTTATAAATATGCACAGTACCTACTCATTAAAATTACCAAAAAAAAAACACCAAACACAAACGTAAGCAAATGGAAGCGAACAATACAAGACACACAATACAGTCACAATGATGTAATGTTATTATTTAAGAACAGTGAAACCTAAAGACCATTGTTTATAAAAGAATTTTTTAAATAGTCTTTCCTAAACAATGCTGACAGTTTGAAATAAAAAGGAATAGATACTACAGACAGGTAGCTGTTGTTTCTGCGGCGTGTGCTATGAGTCATTTTTAATATCGTATAGGTCAAATTACACACATACACATTATCTCTCAAATATTATATTACATACATTTTTATTGTTGAAAGGTTTGTCTGATAATTAACTATTTTGATGGGAAATAAGCCACAAATAAATTGAAAAATACAAAATATTGAAAATCAAAATGTTTATCTGATGAAAATCGGTCCGGGTTAGCCGGACTTCCGGGTTATCGGGGGCCGACTTATCGGGGTTCCACTGTACATATTTATTTTATGATTTTGTATTTTATTTAGTATTTGTTTGTAATTTTTATAAATGTTGCTTAATTGTATATTTTTTGTCAATGGGCTTGCCCCGTTTATTAACAATAAATAAATAAATAAATAAAATTTTATAAATGTCATTAGTGTCAAAATTTGATAACAGTGGAGTAAACTTGCCTGGGTTGGACCAATTACAAACAAGCTTTACGGCACGGGAGATTTGAATTACTCCTCTTGGTTTAAAAACAGACTATAATATGGTTTAAATATAGAAAAATACGAAGAGATTTTAGGGCTGACAGCCTAAGTGTAACGTCATGACTGTCATATTGTTAAGAGAAAACAGTAGCGATCAACAGGTAGCGAAAACGCGTTCCAAGATTGCGGCTGTAATTTTGAATATTTTTTCGAGATATTTGGCACACGTATTCGTAATATAATAAAGAATGGCGGTACAGAGCCCAATTTGAAAAATATATTAATATGTGGAAATTACTCTGTAATTAAATACAATATTAAAAAACGAGCCTGTACCGCCATTAAGAAGAACAAAAAAATACACTTTCTTCAAATAAACTTTTTTATCCGATGCCTAGATTTTGTGTCATTTTGGAACTACTAAAATTTTTTATTTCATTAGTAGTTCCCTCATAGAAAATGATCCTGGGACTATTCCCTACCTTCTGTGAAAATTTCAAGTAAATCCATGCTGGACGAAAAAATTGCGAGCCAAAATGCGCCATTTCCTCAATCGACTATTGGGGCCGACCGACCGGCTCTGTCCCGTCATACATAGTGTGACCAACTCAAATTTAGTCGAATTCGGGACAAGACTGAAAAAACTACCTAAAATCCGGGACTTTTCAATGAAAATCGGGCCATTTTTTTTTTAAATATAAAACTTTAATATTTTATTGATTATTTAACATTGTTATGTTGACAAAAATTTTTTTGATGGAATGGGTTGTAATAATAATTACATTTTTGTTTTTTGACTTTTTTGTTTTTGACGTTTCGACTTTCAAGCCGAAAATCGTTCTCAAAAAAACGAAAAATTAGAAAATCAACTAATGTTGGATTTCCTTGTAAATTGAACCTTGAGTTAAAATATAATTATCATTATTTGATATAGTTGGTTCGCTAAACTCAGACACAACTGGCTAGTGATTTTAGTAAGTAATTTTGCCAATTTGGCAAAATTGGCAAAAAACAAAAAAATTACGTACTAAAATCACTAGCCAGTCGTGTCTGAGTTTAGCGAACCGACTATATTCGTGTTTTTAAATCGTCTTTTCAGAAGACGATAATTAAAATACAGAAACCGGAAAAAGTCTAGAGTTTGAGTTTTCGTAGAACTATAATAAGACGATATAAAATGCATGCGTTTTGGATGTGGTATTAGTATAACAGTCTAGAAATTGTCGACTTTTTTTCGTCCCACCAATTCAATTTGATGTGAGTTCTTAGAAGAATGATGTATTAAAAATTTCAATTTGGAATTTTACCAAGACGTTGAAAATTCGGATGGCCCGGAAGCCTTGTCCGGGACGCCGGGACACGACTTCGTAATTCGGGCCATGTCCCGGATTTTTCGGGCTAGTTGGTCACACTAGTCATACAGCTGACCGACTATAATAAATTTTCTTTATATTTAATTTAGAATGTGTGTACTGATTTTCAGCCTTAGTAAATGGATTTAATTACCTTCGTAGGAAAGCAACTTTGATACCCTCTCAGTAACCCCTGTTCTACGTTTCGCTTAACCGACCACAGTATGTTTCTCTGCACACTCACAGTAATCAACTTTGAAAAATCTAGCTTTAGAAAATTCAAAGAGATTTTTCAGCGCTGCCTCTTGGTCTACTACTCCATTATGGTGTTTAACGGCTTGAAGTTGTGGCTTCGTCTCTCTATAATTTACATGTTGCTCCAGTTCTTGACACATGTTATTTATGTGGTTGTTTTTATCTCTGATCCACATACATTTTATTTTCCTGCTAGCTCCAATATTTCGTGACAGTTGCTTTCGGTTTTTGTGCTATGTTGTAGCATAAGGCCGTCCGCACATGAAGCTACTAAAAATTGTGGTTTTTCTTTTTTGTAGCATTATTAAAGTACCAAGTGCAAATAGTGCTTAAAGTTTTAAATAAAGAATAAATTATTAAAAAAAATTATATTTTAAAACTATTTGACATATCCATGTCATACTTGGCAGAAAGTGTAGATACTGTACACCCTACTAAATTATGTTAAATAATCGTTTCTAGCTACTACCAGAGGCATACGACAGGAGAAAGTGAATGGTTGACCCTTCCCAAATTCTACGCCACTGATGGAACTGCTATTTTAGCATAATTTTAGATTCTCCAATACTTTCTATGCAAATAATGTACTCTTCATTCGTAACGATAAAATCATTAGTTTTAGTTTTAGATATACTTATTCGAAGTTAAAAACGAAGGAGCATAATACATTAATCAAAATAACTGTGCCGTTTCATTTTTAACTTCAAATACCTCGAAAATTATTGACTTTATCGTTACGAATGAAGAATATATTATTTGCATAGAAAGTATTGGAGAATCCAAAAATTGCACTAAAATAGTAATTCCGCCAGTGGCTCAGAATTTGGAAAGGGTCAACCAATGACCTCCCCTGTCATACGCCTCTGGTAGTCGCCAGAAACATTTGTTTAACATAATACAGTAGGATGTATAGTACCTACCCTACAGTACCTACACTTTCTGCCAAGTATGATAAGGATACGTCAAATAGTTTTAAAAGTAGGTACTGGGTACTAATAGTTTTAAATATTAATCATAATAATATGAATGCTGCCAAGTATGACAAGGATATGTCAAATGGTTTTAAAGTACAATCCGACAAACGATAGCTGGCGGGTGACCTTGAGCGAAAATACACAATACGAGAAAGTCAGCCGAACAGGTCTCGCTTGTCGGATTGTACTGGGTACAAATATTTTTTCAATTTTTAAATAAAACACCCTGTAACTCAGTAAGGAAGCACATTTTAATCCAAGTGATTTGGGTTAAATCTTAATATTTTGAGCCCAAGAATCTACAGTTAAAATATTTCCAATGATTAATTAAACACCCTGTATGTAAATGTAATGAGCACAATGGAGAAAGAGGATCTAGTTAATTTTTAGGGACTAATTTTTTAATGTTAAAACTTTGTTATAAATGTTGAAGTAGGCAATATCTTCTCTGATACATTTATTTTTAATTTTAGTTACAAAGTTTGAGGATTTTAGAACAGGAAAACCAAGAGGCTGCTGAAAGATTAGAAGCAGTTGTTAGAAATGGTCAGGAATTACTAGAAAAAATTCAAGCTGCTCTTAGTGATATAGCCCAAGCCCAACTTGACATGCAACATTTGACGAAAACAATAGCACAAATTGAGAATAAGGAATTATAGTGAGATAAGATTTTTTACTTAAGCTATGCATATTTTATATTATTGTAATGTAAGTTTTAATACATTTTTTCACCATGCTTGGTTTTTATTTACTTTTGAAAATGCTGAGGAACAAACCGCACAGAAAAGAACCACTTCTTTTAGCGCCAAAATTTTCTTATAAAAGATTGCATTCTAGTGAAACTTATACTAGCTCTCATAATAACAGGCTAAGTTGTATATTATAATTTAATAGAATATTACTTCAATATTAATGGAGTAGGAAAATTTTACATTCTGCTAGAAAAAAAGCACCTCCTATATTACATAAAAAATAAACAGAAGAATTACATATATTTAAGTGATTGGGGCAGTAAGAGTATGTATTCTGAGTAGTCAGAATAGAATTAGAAATACAAATAAGGAACTTGGGAAATCTAGTATTTATACTTATGTAAGACATCAACATTAACATCACTAGAGTTTATTCACATGAGCTATGAAGGAGATGTAAACATTAGTTGACAGTGATGTTGTCATTAGCAACGTAAAGACGGTTATTTCATTCAGTTTTTGAATATTCTTGGTTAACAGTTACTTGTATAATAAAACCATTGTTTAAATGCCCTGTATCGCTCATTGAAATTTGGTATACAGCATTGAACTAAAACTTGCACATGGAATAAGGCATTTGTCTTTAATTTACATTTACAAATCGAGGGATTCGAGCGAAAACCCGATAAATACCAAAATTATGAAATCCGGTATTTTTATTTCTGCTGTAGTAAAAACACGTCACCTACCACTGGTAAATGTTATTATTTGATATTAACATTTTTAAGCACAATAACTAATAAAAACTAAACATAATAAAAACCGTTAACTCATATTTTTAAATAACACCAACCCGATATATAACTTTACTGATAAAAATACTTTGTTGTAAACATATTTGTAATATGAGAATCTGGTAGAATCATTTATCTTCTTTTTCCTGTGTAAAGTTGCTAATTTTATTAGAAATATTTCTAAGTTAAAAACTGATAATTAATTTTATCGAAGATGAAGATTACAAAATTGTTCATTTTAACAAAATATATTCATGCAAAAATCCGATACAGAATTTTAGACTATGATAGTTAATTAAATTTCAGCACACTTTTTTCCTGCGAAAACCCAGTAAAAGATGGCGTAAATTGACAATTGAATATTACGAAAACAAAAAAAAGCAGTTAGAATGGGGCCAATATTTATAATGAAAAACAAACTCAGAGCTTCCAAGGTACCACAGCAAATCAATTGGAGTAAATTTAAATTTAAGTGTACTGAAAAGTTGTCTGAAGACTATTGAAACTCTGTAGAAATTACTGGAGTCTAGTCTAGAAAATTTTTTATTTTGTACAATATAACTGTCAAACTAATTATTAGGACTAGACTTGTCCCTAAAACTTCCCAAAGAAAGGAACGAACATTTAGTAAGAAATGTTTCTTTCCACTAGCTTACCATGAATGAATTCCAGTGTGTCAAAAGTTTTTTAAAAAACGCTGGGTATATTCTCAGGTGATATAATAAATGCTGTAGCTAACTGTGATTCTACTGGATGACATTTTAAAGAATACAATAGCGGAAAACGGTAACCAGTTAATAAAAATATCAGAAGATGTTGGTTTGAATTAAAAAAAACTCCTACTCTACGCCCTAAAAGGCTAAAACAAATTTCATCCCAAAAAGCAACCATAGACTTACCAACTCCGGACAATTTACCAAAGTTATATAAAAGTACCTTTCCAATAAGTGAAGCAAAGAAAACGGATTTGATAAAGATGTGCCAAGAAAATATTTTCCAGAAGAGGTACATGCTTGAATAACAAATTTAAAAACCGGTAATTATATCGTAGAACGAATTCCAGACGTAATGATGTGACAAGAATCGGAAGAAGACACTTTTTACCTTTTAATTTTCTAAAAAGAATGCAGATTAATTTATTTTTTTCGGAATAATATACAATTAACTTTTATTTTATAATTAAAAAAAGTCAAAATAAAAACCAATAAAGTCAAATGTTAAACTTATTCAACGAGGTAAAACCCTATAAATATCACGTTTTATTTTTTTTGGAAATAGGTTTTTATAAATTAAACTTAAAATAAATTATTTTAACTAAATATTAAATTCTCTGCCATTTGGCTATAACAAATATTTGATAAAACTTCCTATGACGATTTTAAATCTTCTTCAAACTTCCTAATCTCTTTAATCGCGATTATCTCTAAACAATGGTTTTGTAAGTTATCGCGTTTTCGCTCGAACCCCTCGAAATATTTCATTTGCATATCTCAATCGGTTTTAGAGCAATAAATAATTCGTCAGTTTGTAATAAAAAATTCAACATCCCGTCCTTAAAATTTGTCGCAATTATTTAGACACACCCTGTATTAACGAAAAACAAGGTTAGTTGTTAATGTACCTAACTTTTTTATTATCCAACATAAGCGATTTAATAAAAAAACAGAATGTTAAGAAAATCTGAGGCTATAGTTGGGTTTTAATTTCAGTATTTTATAATTTCTAGAATATTCCACAGGGTGTGGTGAACTTTGAGAAAAAAACACAGTTTGGTACATCCGGTATACAATGACAATTTACCTGTCTAACAACAATATTATTACAGCTATATTGATAAAGAATTAGGCTATAACATATTAAAAGAATCACTTAAATCGGACAACAAATTTAGGAAATTGGAGACATCAAAAATGACCAAATTTTTAAGTGGGCCTATTTCTATGCACGCAAGCTTAGTAGATATGCAAACACACCTGGTACAATGAACTGGAATTATGAAAGAATAAAGCTATATCATATTAAAAAAATCACTTTCGGACAACAGGTTTAGGAAATTCAAGACACCAAAAATGACCCATTTTGTGGGTGGCCCGTTTTCTCTGACGCGCAGTGTATTAACAACTTTACTTACTGTAAAATTTGTAAAACTGGCGTATTGCTAGAGACTTAGCTAATTTCCACTTTACTTTCTTGTGAGTGAATGAAGACAAGTATCAGCAGATGCTCTGATTACAAAACTATAAGCTTAAATTTTTCTTGGACTTAGCAATATTGCTTCACTTTAGAAGCGGATATCGAGCGCGCGATGAATAATTTTCTATATAAGTTTTAATAGGGCTTTTCATTCACAGTCATTTGTTTCGAGCTTCTGTCATATCTCGTATAATCCGTGTATGTTAATAATTATACACAGATTATACAACATATGACAGAAGCTCGAAACAAATGACAATCGATGAAAAGCCCTATACACAGAGTTCGGAGCGTAAACTGCGTTATCTTTGCTGCTTCCGACAAACTACCTCTCAAAATGCTTCAAATGTTAAGCGAATGTGGTATCAATGATAATGATCTTCGCCTAATCAGAAACTTAGAAAAAAGGTAACTGCACGACTAGGAAAAAAATCACAAGGATTTTCAATAAAACAGGGAGTTCATCAAGGCTGCATTTTATCATAGGCATTCAATATACAGGGTAGCGACAAAGTATGGAAACACGGTAATTTCTCGGAAACCGTTAGAACGATTTTTATAGATTTTGGTATGTAAGGGTCTTCTAATGCGGCCGATATTATAGTGATAATTACATTGTTGTCAAATCTTCCGTTTTTCTGTAAATCTAATGAACTTTCTTATTTCAAATGGAACACCCTTTATATTTTTTGCGTTTTGAAGTCCATCAGAAATATTAATTATTTTTCAAGTTAGATTCCCTATACCTAAATGCAATAATTTCATTCAGTTATTGTTATATTTATTAAAAAAAAATTAAACAAATTATAAAAATCAATTTTTTCGGCTCAAGTACACATTATTTTAGGTTCTTTGGATCAATGGGAACAAAAAAGGTATTTTGTAATTTTCCTCTAAGTTAATCGTTTCCGAGTTATAAACAATTTAAAACTGAAAAAAAATCGAAAAATGACGATTTTTAAGGTTCAAAAACACAAGTAAAAAAAAATAGTTTGTGAAATTACGAAACACCAAAATTCAAGCTCAAACCTTCTATCAACTTCCAATTCCAATAAGAATTTTTGGCACGTTTTATTCTAAAACATTGTTTTTTTAATTGTTAATGAAGCGCATCTGAGAGAACGGGCTGCAGTAACAACTAAAAAACAATGTTTTAAAATGAAATAAGACCAAATTACTTATCGATAATTAATAAATAAGGTTTGAGCTTGAATTTAGGCACTTCGTAGTTTCAAAAATAATATTTTTTTACTTGTGTTTTTGAACCTAGAAAATCGTCATTTTTCAATTTTTTTTCAGTTTTAAATTGTTTATTACTAGTGGAGTCACTGAAGGTGGATATGACCTATTACCTCCGATTTCCTTGAACCTCCATCGATTTGCATGAAAATTGGTGAGTGGTTAGAGGATATCTCAAGGAACAAAGGTGACAAGGTGCCAACTTGCGCTTTTACCCTGGGGGTGGATGTCACCCCTTCTCGGGGGTGAAAATTATTTTATTAAAAATAACATGATAATTTGATAAAAGGACAAATTTCAAGCAAAATTTGTTATATAAAGTTATTAAAATAAATCAAAACTTTTTGAGTTATTAAAGATCAAATATTTTAATTTTTCTTGAGAAAAATGCATGTTTTTAACCAATTTTTCATCAATAACTCAAAAAGCGTAAGTTTTTACAAAAAAGTTATTATTATCAAAATTGAAGCTAATAAAAAATGAAATAAACCGTTTACTACAAAAACCTTTTAATGTTAACTAAAAGTGATGTATTTTTTTTCGGCGAGTAGCCAAATCTAGAGAAGTATTCAAGCCGAAATAACGGGAATGTGATGCATGTTATAACATAAACTTATTAAACATTTGTCAAATCACTTAAAAATATCTATTAAATGAGCCCACGAACATGTTGATAGCGTTAAAATTTATTCTTCAAAATTTTTTCAAAATTTATCTTTTAACAATTTTTCCAAGAAATGTTATTGTTTTTTTTTTACTAACTCCGTTCTTGTTTTCGATATCAGGTTCATCTAAAAACTGTTTGAAAGTTAATGCCAAGTGCTATTTAAACACGTTGAATCTAATCTTTTAAACCTCTTACTTTTTTAAAAATAAAAGGTTAAATAACCCCGGTTGCATGGTTCCCACAGCAAAATTTAGGATTTAAACGTTTCTATCTCGGTTATTTCTTACCCTATAGAAATTGTAAAACAGGTAAAATATTTGCCTAAGAAAAAACTAAAATTTGGTTGTATATAATTTTTTACGTATATTGAGTATTTTTGGAGTTATTATCAAAAGAATATGAGAATTACAATAATTTTAAAAATTATGATTTTTTTAAATTATATATTTTTTTCAAAAATATGTATTCTAAACCGGTCAAAATAATTATCGAACACATTACTTATGCTAATATAAAGAAGTTCTTGTAAGGATTACTATAAATTTAAATTTTTGTGGAAATGGCGTATGTTTTATTTTTCACTTTTTTCTAAAAAATTCGAAACGGTTCTTTTATTTTCATTAAAACTTGCTTAGTTTTGACGCTATTACCTTGTTCTGAAGCTCATTTGATAGATATTCCGAAGAAATTTGGCAAATGCTTAGCAGGAATATTTTATACATTGCATCGTTTTCCCGTTATTTAAGCTTGAATACTTAGATTTGAGTACTCGTCGAAAAAAATACACATTCAATTGCCAATAACTCACTTTGAACTAAATTAGTTTAATTCTTTATGTAAGGAATGTATTCAGTTTTTTATTATCTTTAATTTCAGTAATAATAACTTTTTTGTAAAAGCTTATAATTTTTGATTTATACGTGAAAACCCGATTTAAAACATGCATTTTTTTACGATAAAATAAAATCTTTGGTCTTTAATAACTCGAAAGTGTTGATTTATTTTAATAACTTTATATAACAAATTTTGCTTATAATTTGTCTCTCTATCGACTTATAGTATTATTTTTAATAAAATAATTTTCACCCCCGAAAAGGGGTGGCAACCACCCCCAGGGTAAAAGCGCAAGTTGGCATCATGTCACCTTTGTTCCTTGAGGTATCCTCTAATTACTCACCAATTTTCATGAAAATCGATGGAGGTTCAACGAAATCGGAGGTGAAAACCTTCAGTGACTGCACTATACTCGAAAACGATTAACTTTAGAGGAAAATTAAAAATCGCCTTTTTTGTTCCCAATGATCCAAAGAACCGAAAATAATGTCTATCCGGGCCGAAAAAATTGATTTTTATAATTTGTTCAAAAAGATTTTTTTTAATAAAAGTAGCAATAACTACGAAATTATGGGATTTAGGTATAGGAAATATAACATGAAAAAAGCATTAACAACTTATGATTTCTGAACGACTCAGTTCTGATGGTTGATAGTATGGAGGATGTGCAGGCATAAAAAATATCTATAGCTTTGGGAAACGGTAGGCAATGGCGGTAGGCATAGGCGGAAGCTTGAATATTTCGGTCATATAGTAAGAGGTACTCATTATAGTCTGCTGCGTTTGATTAAAGAGAGTAAAATAAAAGGTAAACGAGACGTAGGAAGAAGACAAACCTCCTGCTTACGAAATCTAAGGGAATGGTTTAGTCTGAGCTCTAACCAACTATTTAGAGCTGCTGTAAGTAAAACAAGCATTGCCATGTTGATATCCAAATAGAAGATGGAACCTTAAGAAGAACAAGTAGAAGGCAAAGTTACATATACAGGATGCAGTCTGAATAAGAAATTGGATCACACACATTAGATGTCTAATAGGAATGCCCCAGAAATACTTCCTTTTCGTGTCCGGTACACCAACAACTTTAAATTCTGTATTGCCAATGGTTGGCCACATAGATGGCCCTGTCATTTGCTATAATTAAGTCTTCTTGTATGCAGGTCTCTCTCATCTCTGTGCATGATAGTACAGCTGGTCTGAACCGCGCCACAGTCGCAGGTATCGTCCTCCTGGTATCCCCATTTTTCAGGTTACTAGCACAACGTGAAACGCCGGTTCTTAGTCTGTTTAGCGCTTTCCAAGTCGGATACGGTAAATTATGTCCAGCAGCCACTTCCTCTGAGGGAGGAAATTGTGTCGCGGTAGCTGACGCTGTGTATTCGGGGCGTCTCTGGCGCTTCGGGGATGGATTTTGATGTTTTCAGGAAGTTTTTCCGAGATCTTAAGCGTGTGATACACACGCAAACTTTAAGTACGCGGGTTTAAAGATCGCGGACTTACTCGGCTCGCCGTCGGTGATACACGGCAGACTTACTCATAACTCATTGCGATGTCGTCGAGAGAAGATGCTTTATGCTATTTAGGAATTTTATCGTATTATATACTTCGTATCGTATCCTATCGTATTATATATTTTTAATACTAATAAAAAAAAGACGAAATCGAAAAGTGTGGGTAACAAACAAAACATCATAGATAAGAGGGTAATATTTTCATCAGGAGGATAAAACAGCCTATAAATAATTAGGTTTACTCAAAAACAAATAATCAAAAAAGCTTAAAATAGTGTTTTACGGTTTTCTCAAAACTTATAAAATGTAACTTGTCTCCTTTCAACAATAAACGATTGAATTATTTCTAGGCAATTTGCTTAAATAGTGAAAATATAAGTGTAACTTTAAACGCAATAACATGATGGCTCGAGGCTCGCGGCTCGTGGCAGTGATACACGTACGGGTTACGAGTAAGATTTCAAACTTGTTGGATCGACGGCGTACTTACTCGGCGGACTTAAAGTACGCGTACTTGCTGTGATACACGCACGAAAAAGGTCGTCGAGCCATAAGTTCGCGTACTTACTCGCGTGTGTATCACACGCTTTAGTCTGCTTGGCTGAGTTTGGTGGTCATGTAAGGGGTGTCTTCGGTCCGTATCTTGCTTTTTTCGTTCTACCTCTGACGTGACCTTCCTCCTGATAGGTGGTGGAGCAATCCCAGTTATGGGGCATACCTCTTCGATAGGTGTCGGTTTCAGACAACCCGATATTATACGAGCCGTTTCATTTAGAGTCACGTCGACGTTCTTTGCGTGAGCAGAGTTTGCCCATACTGGTGCTCCAAACTCCGCGGCCGAAAAACATAGTGCTAAGGCAGAAGTGCGGAGAGTGTGTGGTTGTGCTCCCCATTTTGTATTAGTTAGCTTGCGGATTATATTATTTCTGGCACTTACTTTCTTCTCGACATCTTGACAGAGGTATCGGTAAGACAGAGTTCTATCCAGACGGACGCCAAGGTATTTTGGCGTCTCGTTGTGTTCCAGCATCTGACCACGCCATTCCACCTCCAACGGCCTTCGGGCATGCTTGTTTCTAAGGTGGAAAGCACATACCTGGGTTTTTGTGGGATTAGGTTTCAGATGGTTTTTATCGTAGTATAGAGCAGTCTCCCAGGCCTTCTGTCAGTTTCACTTCGACTTCATTGAAGGTTCTTCCCCGAGCTACCACAGCTGTATCATCAGCGTAAATAAATTGCCTTGTTTGTTGGTGTATGGGTTGGTCGTTGGTGTATATGTCCCTAAACCGACTGTTCTTGGACTGTAGAGTTACGAAGAAGCGTCTATTCTGGAGGAGACATTTGTCTCCTTTTGTAGTTTGTAGTTGAAAATCCTTTGTAGTTTCGTAGAGTTTCGCGAGCAGCCGTTGATAGTTAACTGTGTCATAGGCGGCAGTTAGGTCTATGAACGCTACTCCTGTTATTTCTTTCCGTTCAAAACCATCTTTAATATGTTGGATGAGATTAAGAATTTGACTGCAGCAGCACTTTCCGGGTCTGAATCCTGCTTGTTCTGAAATAATTTTAGTCTCCACATATTCAGCGACCCGGTTCAGTATCATTCTTTCAAATGCCTTGAAAATGTGGCATAAAAGAGAGACAGGTCTAAAACTCTTTGTATCCGCCGGATCCTTCCCTGGTTTTAAGAGGGCTACCACTCTAGCTTTCCTCCAGATTTTGGGGATTTGTAATGTACGGATGCAGCACTTCATCATTTTTAAGAGCCACTCTACGGTTTTTAGTCCAAAGTTTTTTATTTGTTCTGTTCGTATGTCGTCCAGGCCAGTATTATCTTTTATTTGGTGGATCGCGCCTCTCATCTTCTCTAGACAAAAGAGGTATAGTCGGTTCGCTAAACTCAGACACAACTTTCTAGTGATTTTAGTAAATAATTTTGCCAATTTGCTAAAATTGGCAAAAAAATAATTACTAAATAGTTAATAATTACTAAACATTTAGTAATTTTGCCAATTTTGGCAAAATTGGCCAAAAACAAAAAAAATACCTACTAAAATCACTAGCCAGTTGTGTCTGAGTTTAGCGAACCTTTTTTTGTGGGAGAAGGAAATCTTCATAAGACCGTCAGAGTAAACTGCAGCACCCCAAGAAGCTGGTGTTCTGCCCTCTACCCTGGTGTGTGGGATTCAGTCCGCTTGTCCGATTCAGACACCCGTGAATCCGAGCGAATCAATCGTGAAAACGCAACTGCCTACCCACTAAAAACCCCCTCATTCCAGCCGTGGACACCCGGTACGTATTTTTAGCAAACGTTACTTCGGATGCCCCGCTGCTGACCCTATCTCTACTCCATGTCGGTGGAGCCGACTGTGAGGAGTAGTTATTATTTTATTTGTTCCAGAAATAAACATTGAGTACTGTGTACAGAAGAAAAGTATATGAAAAAAGTTAAAATAAAAGGAAGCATAAGTGTACACAACTAAAAAAAAAAAAAGAATGTGTGTGTACTTTGTACGCACGTAAGAAGTTATACTTCTATTATATAATTTCAACGAAATAAATATACTTAACTGTTTATATTTGCATTTTATTTAAATATTAAACTTACTTTCTTACTTACCACTTTCAAAACTTTTTTATTAAAACTACCAAAAATAAAAAAAAAACCTTAATCGTCCGGGATTTGAACCTGCGACCTCTCGACCTCTAGTCCAATGCTCTACCGTTTATCTGTTTCCTCTCCAGAGTTCGGAGCCGTTTTTTAATTCTGAACAATTCATTGCAACTAAGTACATACTGTCTGTGTGCGCATGCGCGCAGAATTATGAAATTTTACTCTCAATCGCGCCTAAAGAAGTATAACTTCAATAAAATAACGTAAGTATTCATAAAACAGTGTATAGATAAAAATGTATAGGTAAAATAAGAGATAAAATATCCTTAATAATGTTTTCTGTCACTCTCTCATCTCCCATCTTGTCTCGTTCTCTCTCGCGTTTCCTTTTTTTATTATCTCTGTTATTATGTCTACTATCACGTTGAAATTTGCATGGCTACATTCATTATAGTCTCTGGTGTTGTCTCGCCTATTTTTATTCTTATGTCTTGTTGTTTATCGTGGAAAACGTTGCAATGGAATACACAATGCTCTGCGTCGTCACGTACTCCACATTCTATACATAAGTCATCTTCAGTTTTCCTTATGCGATATATGTAAGACCTGAATGAGCCATGCCCGGTCAGGAATTGAGTAAAAAAGTAATTTGTTCTTTTAAACCTACATCGGTACCACTCTTTCACATTTGGAATTAGTGTTTTCGTCCATTCTGCTTTTTCTATCTGTTCCTCCCCTTCTTGTTGCCACTCGTTTAGCATTTGTTCCCTTACCTCGGCTTTCACCCCTCTTAAGGCCGCGTCTCACCATCAAATAATTTGATCAAACAGTTTGAGCAAACTACGGAAGTACGTCAAAGTGACGTCACAATTGCAGTTTTTTTGAAATTCTGAAAATCTGTGCTCTCACTATCAGTCGAGTTTGATCAAATTTTTTGTATTGAGTTGTCTAACTTGTTTGTACTTTATTTAAAATTAAAATTTTTCATTATTGCCTAACTTATTCACTAACTGTCACTTTCAGTTTGCTCAAACCAGTTTGATCAAATTATTTGATGGTGGGACGCGGCCTTTAGGTGGCCGTTATTATTTTCGTATATGATCTTACGTTCTTTTGCTAAGAGGTAAATGGGGAGCGTACCCGCAATCACCTGTAGGGCTATCGTCGATGTGGTTCGGTATGCACTTACTACCTTCAGGAGGGGTTTTCTTTGGGTTCTCGTTAATATTTCCTCATATTTTTTGAATCTCAACGCTTCAAGCCATACAGGTGCCCCACAATTTTCTTTTGTAATTACTTGGTCCGCCTATGTTTGGCATAATCTTTGTCATAGCAGCGGTTCTCTGTTCAGCCTTCTGGGCTGCATTTATAAGGTGTTTCGTGTATCTCAAACCTGAATCAAGGTGTATGCCCAGATATTTAGCACAGTTACTCGGTTCTATATGTAATTCTACCATTTAAATCAAAACTTAAAGTTGGTCTCTGTCTTGGTCCTTTTAGTATTACTATATCTGTTTTGCTACTTGCCAACTCTAGGTCTTTCTATATCATCCACCTGTTGACTTTTCTGTAACAACTTGTCACCTTTTCTTCAATATCCCCATTTATGTTACTCTATTAGGATTGCAAGGTCGTCTGCATATGCTATGGCGTAGGTGTCTTGCCCGTAGTCTATTTCTAATACCCCGTTGTACAGTACATTCCGATAGAGTGGGTCCCAAGACTGACCCTTGCGATACTCCTGATGAGAGTTTCATGTCTGTCTTAAGGCGGAAATACATATCCGCGCCGCGAACTCCGCGCCGTGTGTGCGCCGCGCGTTCGTGGCGCGGTTATTGTTCGTTAAAATTTTTCATTTTGACGATCCAGAGGAAACTTACGAACGTTTAGTAATTGTAGATAATCATGTCTCTGTCCTGTACTTCTACTACATCTTATTTTGGTATTGTTCTGAAACTATTTTCTTGTGTCATCTTATGCAATTTACTATTTTATGTGGAATAAGCCACAGTTTGGGAACATTTCGGGAACTACCTTTTTCGCTTCCTGGCAACACAAATATAATGGTAGGGGAGCCCAAGCGGGGATTTTTGCAGTTACTCGAGCGCGTCAGATTATCATATGGGGAGAAACGTGGTACCCTGCAGATGTACCTCCACCATATATTGGCTCTTAACACAGGGGAGTTCGTTCAGGGGGGCCCGAAAAAAAATCTATCCTTAAAATATTCGAAATTGTCAGATTAAGATAAGATAAGTACATGCAAAAGAGTCTATATTTCAAAAATATGACGATTTGAGCGGGGCGTACGGAAATGGGTGAGTCAAAAAGTTTCACAAAAAAAAAGCGAATATTTCGTGAAATGAACGTCAGATTGAAAAACTAAAAACTACGTGTTCAATATTTTTCAAAAATCTATCGAAAAATACCAAACTTGATCCCCCACGGATAGGGGTGGGGGGTAAATTAAAAATTTTAAATACAAATCCCGCGATCTTTCGCAAAATAAACATCATATCGAAAAACTGCAAAATACACTTTATCAATGTTTTTGAAAAATCTATCGAATGGTTCCAAGCGCGACCCCCCACGGAGGTGAGGTGGGGGGTTACTTTAAAATCTTAAATGGTAGACCCCGTTTCTTATTGCAGATTTGGATTGTTTGTATAAAAATAAACAACTTTTATTCGAAACATTTTTTTGAATTATGGATAGATGGCGCTATAATCGGAAAAAAGATTGTTGGAAATGGAAAATTAAATTAAAAAATGGGAAGTCCCCACTAAAATGGAAAATTTTACCCAACTTTTTTGGTTTTAGGACCTAATAATCACAACCCAAGGTCCCAAAAGCGCTCGAGTGACTGCACATTTAGCATACTTTGCTCCCCTACCATAATATATCTGCTTGTTCCTACAACCAGAAACAAAATTAGAGAACTATAGGTACTTCCAAGTCATGCGATACCTTCTTCGTTTTCCGGTGACACAATTGTAATGTATCTGCTTGTTTCAACTGCGTAGCTTCACTAGAAACGAAATTAGAGAACTATAGGTTCTTCCAAGCCCTGTGTTAACTTTTTCGCTTTCCGGTGACCCAATTATAATATATCTGCTTGTTCCAACTCAGTTGCTTCACCAGAAGCGAAGTTAGGAAACTATAGGCTCTTTCAAGATGTGCGTTACCTTTTTCGCTTTCCGACGACACAATTATAACATATCTACTTGTTCCAACTCCGTTGCTTCACCAGAAGCGAAGTTAGGAAACTATAGACTCTTCCAAGTTGTGCGCTACCTTTTTCGTTTTCCGGTGACCCAATTATAATATATATGCTTGTTCCAACTACGTTGCTTCACCAGAAGCGAAGTTAGAAAACTATTGGGTCTTCCAAGTTGTGCGTTACGTTTTTGGCTTTCCGGTGACCCAATTATAATATATCTGCTTGTTCCAACTCCGTTGCTTCACCAGAAGCGAAGTTAGAAAACTATTGGGTCTTCCAAGTTGTGCGTTACCTTTTTCGTTTTCCGGTGACCCAATTATAATATATATGCTTGTTCCAACTACGTTGCTTCACCAGAAGCGAAGTTAGAAAACTATTGGGTCTTCCAAGTTGTGCGTTACGTTTTTGGCTTTCCGGTGACCCAATTATAATATATCTGCTTGTTCCAACCCCGTTGCTTCACCAGAAGCGAAGTTAGGAAACTATAGGCTCTTCCAAGTTGTGCGTTACCTTTTTCGTTTTCCGGTGACCCAATTATAATATATATGCTTGTTCCAACTACGTTGCTTCACCAGAAGCGAAGTTAGAAAACTATTGGGTCTTCCAAGTTGTGCGTTAGCTTTTTGGCTTTCCGGTGACTCAATTATAATATATCTGCTTGTTCCAACTCAGTTGCTTCACCAGAAGCGAAGTTAGGAAACTATAAGCTCTTCCAAAATGTGCGTTACCTTTTTCGCTTTCCGACGACACAATTATAACATATCTACTTGTTCCAACTCCGTTGCTTCACCAGAAGCGAAGTTAGGAAACTATAGGCTCTTCCAAGTTGTGCGTTACCTTTTTCGTTTTCCGGTGACATAATTATAATATATCTGCCTGTTCCAACTCCGTTGCTTCACCAGAAGCGAAGTTAGAAAACTATTGGGTCTTCCAAGTTGTGCGTTACCTCTTTCGTTTTCCGGTGACCCAATTATAATATATCTGCTTGTTCCAACTCTGTTGCTTCACCAGAAGCGAAGTTAGAAAACTACTGGGTCTTCCAAGTTGTGCGTTACCTTTTTGGCTTTCCTGTGACCCAATTATAATATATCTGCTTGTTCCAACTCCGTTGCTTCACCAGAAGCGAAGTTAGAAAACTATTGGGTCTTCCAAGTTGTGCGTTACCTCTTTCGTTTTCCGGTGACCCAATTATAATATATCTGCTTGTTCCAACTCCGTTGCTTCACCAGAAGCGAAGTTAGAAAACTATTGGGTCTTCCAAGTCGTGCGTTACCTATTTCGCTTTCCGGTGACACATAATATATATCTGCTTATGAATGTTTTTTTGATATTGATAACTATTTCCGAAGTGAAAGTCGAAAGGTCAAGTAAACTTGATTTCAAACTCGAATTGTGGCTTATGCCCAAATAAAATAATAAATCTTATTTTTAATACATGTTATTTTTAGTATAACAATGAACTAACATTTTTTAAAAAGGTCCGCATGTACATTTTTTCGGATCGGATTTAAGTTGTTTCTTTAAATTAAATGGTTCTTTATTGAGGATCCCACAATAATGATTTTCCACGGTAAACATCAATTTCCTTCCGACAGTTCCGACCATTCCATTACTAACAAAATAAATATTCAACTCATGCGCGCCAAAACCAACAAACCACTCGCAAACCCGTCCAAATACGTATTGCGAACCATCAAAGCGTTTGTTGAAAAACCGACAGAATTTAGATCGTGGTGCGCCGTGTGCGAGCCGTTTGTGTGTCACTTGAAAACACGTACTAATCTGACGAATACGCTGCGCGCGAGCGGCTCGCACACCGAGCAGAGCGCATATGTATCTCCGCCTTTATATGCTACATACATATCTGTTTGTGAGGTATTTATTTATAATATTTATGATGTAATCTGACACTCCTGCCGCTTTGAGCTTCGTTAGTATGTGATGCCAGTTTGCAGAGTTAAAGGCGTTCTTCACGTCGAACATCACAAGAATGGCCCATCTTTTTTCTGATCTTTTTACGGTGTCACAGATCTTCTTCACCGCATCTATAGCCGATCTGGCTTTTCTGAAACCATACTGTCTAATCTGAAATTTTTCCCAGAACTTCAAGTTCGTCTTCAAGACGTTTCTTTATAAGACCTTCATATAATTTTCCTATGCAATCTAGTAAGCATAGAGGTCTATATGAGTTGGCTTCGTCCGGGTTCTTTCCTGGTTTTGGTAGTAATACGAGTTTCGCCAACTTAAGTTTATCTGGGAATTCTTGCGTATTCAACAATTAATTGAATACTTTGCGCATCACTTCGGGTTTCTCTTTTACTACCAGTTTTATTGCTTCTGGCGTTACTTTATCTGGACCTGGTGCTTTTCCTGCCTTTATACTTTCTGCTGCTTGTAGTATCTCTTCAATAGTGAACTCTCCAGGTCTAATATTATTGTCTATCCGTAGGAATGTGTTATCGGGCTTCCTTGGAAATAGAGGGTTCTCTATTTCCATCTTTCGTTTTGCGCAAAGGTTATTGGGGTCTCGAACCTTAGACTTTTCATGGCAATCTTATATGCTTCGCCCCATATGTCTTCTTCCAACGCGACACACAAATCCTGCCAACATGTGCGTTTAGCCCTTTTAATTTCACTACTTAATTCTTTTTTGGCTCTTTTATATGCCTCCCTATGCTCTTCTTGGTTCCTGTGCCTTTGTGCTATTCGCCTGCGTCTTAAGCATTCCTGTCGCTTATTTTGGATTTGGTCATTCCACCAGTAGGGTACTGTATATGTAGTGTGCTTATTTATAGTACTTCTTCTGTGTGCATTTATGATATTTTCTCGGAGTTCATTAAAGTTGGTAGTTTCTTCTTGTAGGTTATTTATTTCTCTTTTAAATTTTTCTTTGTCAAATACTGTTCTCTTCCTGCCGTATTTTGTGACCTTGGTGCCAATTTCGTAGGAGGTGATAGGTGAAGAGGTTCTCGTCCAGTACATCCCAATCCCTGATCTTTTTGGCAACACCGCCACTAGCTATGGTGATTCTATGTGGCTTTTCGATGTACCTCTCACAAAGGTTGGTTTTCCATTGTTTAGCACTATGAGGTCCGCCGCGGAGATCCACTTATTCCAAAGTTCACCCCTCTCGTCATTTCGGAGGGATCCCCATAGAATGGACTTTGCATTTATGTCTCCGGCTACTAACAAATGTTTCTCCCTCTGTGTCGTGTCTATTATATTCTCCGCGTGTTGTCTGTAACGCTCTCTAGTAATATTCGGGGAAATATAGCATGCTATTATGGTTATTTTGTCTATTTTTATGGTTACATACCCCTCTTTTCTTACTATTTTATTGATGCACACATTTCTATTTAGTATTTTTATTGCTACGTCGATGTTATTATCATATATCCAACCTTTATTCGTAACTATTATCTTATTAGGAAGATCAAGAGATCTGCTTCTATTTCCAAGGCTTTCGCGTGAATTAAGTCGTGTGTTACCTTTGCTCTTCCGGCGTTGACTTGTAATATTTTTAGTCTCTTGGTCCCTATCGAAGCCATTTTTAATACCTACCGGTAACTTATTGTCACTTAGATGGGTGAACCGACTATACCTAGAACATCTCTTTCTTCGTCGATATTCCGTTGAGCTCTCACCTTGTTCTTTCTTGATGTCGTCTTACCGTTCATTAGAAGACGATGGGCTATCTGATCGGGTGTGACTTCTGTCATGTTGACTGCCGGAGCAGCGGGATCGTTGCCAAGATTCTGAATCAGCTTCCAGGCACGTCTGCTGTTTTGTTTCATGTCCAGACTCGTGACAAGCTTGCACCACCTTTCCGTTCTGTTGGCGGATATCGCATGTAACATTTCCTCCCCAGCATTTATTGTTGCTTCCGAGAAAGGGTCTTCTTCATATAGATGTTCATATCTTTTAAGTAGGGGTTTAGATTTTTCGACAACCTCTAGGTATAAATTTCCGTGATACTTGCTTTACGATTTTTACAAATTTATCGTATGAATTGAAAGACAAATTATTGGTCTGTGCTGTGTCTTTGGGAGGGCGCTTCCAACGATTTTTGTCACCTGGTCTCCAATTCTGTCGCTGACAAATATATTGTCTGGGTTGTAACCTCTGCGCCATCTTCCGATGTTGAACGACGCAGGCTGCTTTGGATCGTGAATAAGTTTTAGGTTCATGCTTTCAGCTCATTTTTCTAGTTCTTCGCCATTGGAATCTGTTTCATTATAACCCCACACGACACTGTGACAGTTGAAGTTACCCACTACGAATTTGATTTGCTGTGATTGAAAGTTACTCGGTTCCTCAAAAGCAAAGGGTGGTTTGTAGCTTGACGTTACTGTATAAGAGTTTATTTCCACTGTGAGGATCTCGATGTCATTTTGATCTGTTAGAGATGTGGAAGCTACGTCGATATCTGGTCTGACGAAGACTGCTCTACCATATTGGTCGTGTGGTCTCTCCAGTATAAGCTTCATACCCCGAATCCTTGGTCTTCGGCTTGCAGTGCCTCTCTGGATTTCTTGAACCAGTAGAACATCGACACCATGTTCTCTGCACATATTAGACAATAGGTCTTCTTTACCTGCTGATAATCCTTCAATATTAATTGAGGTCGTCATCAAAAATGGCCTTGATAAAGACCGTTTTGATTCTGATTGCATCTGTGTTGTTGGTGCACCGGTGCCGGTGTTGAAAGGATTATCCGACATTACTCGTTTCCAGGGGACGCCCGATTGTATTCACAAGTGATCACAATCTACGTGGAGGCTCCTTTCATGGCCCCAGAAATATTTTATGTATTATGCACTTGAACATTGACGTGAGTCCGAGACATTCATAGAGGATAGGCATCAATAGAAGAAAACTATTCTTCTCTTACTTCTACTTTTCGCTAGTCATAGGTTTGATAAATAACAAAAACATTTACATACATTTTTTTATTTCATTTCCTTTTTCAATTTTTTTTAATTAAAAACAATATTAACAATAAGTATACTAATATGTACAATGCAATATTTACACACAAATAAAAAAAATAATATTAATAGTTCACAAATCTCCGCTCAAGATATCATACACTCTTAACATTACAATTATTCTAACAATTTAAAAAGTCCACTTCAAAATTACCTACTTTATAAATTATTCACAATTATTGAAAACTTTTTTTTTCACCATAAACATAATTTTTGATCAGATTCACAAAGCCTAGTTATTTTGATGATTAGCTAATGAACCGTTATAGACATATTCATTGACTAAATATTCATTTAATATGTAAAGTGTCACAATAGAGATACAAAATTGCGGCACTTGGGAGCCAAATTAGTTTAATAAATATGTTTAATCTGATTTGGCCAGGTTTTCGTATATTGATAGACTTTAAAACCACAACATGCCGTTCATTATATGGCCACACTGGCTCGCTCGGGGCCCGGATTTAAAACCTATTGAAAATTTATGGGATAATCGTTACACTAGAATCAAATTTGATGGCAACTAAGCTTTAACAACTGCAAGAATTGTTACCTATTGAGTGGGACCATTTAGATAAAAGATATAGAGTGGTAGATAGAGGGAAGAGCGTGATCGTGAAGTTATATTATGCTAAGTAAGTTATCAATCGAAGTAGCACAGAAAAAGACAATAAATGTCGTTCCCATACCACCAGATTGACAACAGGTGGAATACTTTCTTTGGTTACAGCTCCTGAGATTTTCAAAATTTATAAATCAAACAGGATGCCGAGGAAATTAAGATGAGAGATTCTCTCTCTCTCTCTTCTCTCTCTCTTTTCTCTCTCTCTCTGTCTGTCTCTCTCTCTCTCAGGATAAATATAAATTTTGAAAATCTCAGGAGGTGTAACCAAAGAAAGTATTCCACCTGTTGTCAATCTTGTGGTATGGGAAAGACATTTATTGTCGTTTTCTGTGCTACTTCGATTGATAACTTACTTTGTTTTTCGGTAGATGGCTCTAGTTCATCCGTGATATTTCTTTCTTTGCAATTCGGAAAGGCTCAAAGTATGATACGTGGATAAATCGGGGAGAAGAGGATATGAGACTACTGATGAGGGGGAAAAGACCTCCGAAACCGGTATAGACTCTTCCTGTACTCTCCGACTTAACCAGAGTATTATGCAGCTGCTGCATTTTCGTGTTGCAAAGAAATTGAAAATGTTTATACATTTTTATATTATGCTCTTTTTTCTTCGACTTCGTAGATTTGACTCTAGAAACAACATATAAATGCGGATCGCATGTACCAAAAAGACGCAGGAAGAGTACCGAAGATATCAATACCGAAGATTCATTAGCTATGTACTAAATAAACGCAAGTTTTGTGAAACTGCAAATTACATGTTCACTTTTTTCCAACAAAATATATAGCTGAAGAAAATGACATGTCCATTATGTCGAATCAATTATAATTATGTACAGAAAGTACAAGCATTCTCTGTTTAATATATAAACGTAAACGTACGACAAAAAATTACCTGCAATTTAATGAACTGAGTTTGTTTCAGAATTTCTTTCGGCATAAAATAAATATAGTTCCTTTTTCTCCAGAAAGTATAGGGAGTTCACTTCAAAATGTACACTATTTAGCATGTAGATAAGTATATTTATATTTCATGATAGACCAAGAACTTACGACTCAAAAAAGAAAATACCGAGAAATAATTTTTACTAATTGTTCATGTACAGTTTGTTTTAAAGGCAGTAGCGAGCAGTTTCATGACATATTTTATACAATAAAAACAACTATTAAGTGACATAGCGATATTAAAAAAAATTAAGAATAGGTATTTTATATTTGAAACCGCAAATTATAGTATGTATTACTCACATAAAGAATAAATGAGATTTGATTTTACAAATATTATTTTATCTTTAAAATCGCAATGATATAATCATTAGAGACATAAAAAACTGATAAGAATTATTTTCCACTTTTCCACATTTTCCTAAGAATTTCTAACCACTGGATTTGAAACGAGTTTGTAATTCAGTTTCCTTGTGTTTCAGTCTCATACAAAAAAGCTTCGAATGCGAGTACTAGAAACTATTTTATAGAATGGAGACTGTTAATTTTCGGTGTCAAAGGGAAAGTATTTAAATGTATACAAACGCTTTTTCCTGAAGATAATCGAACCAATATTAAATAACGTGTGAACGGAACTACTCCAATATCTGTACGCATAGTAGGGAAGATAATTCAACAAAGCGAATTTGATTGGAAAATAAGCCACAATTAAGTTGAAAATGAATTTTATTGACGTTTCGACTTTCACTTAATTCATTAATATTTTGTATTTCGATAACGATTTCCGACATGTCGAAACGTCAATAAGATTTATTTTCAACTTAAATTGTGGCTTATTTCCCAATAAAATAGTAAATTGCATAATATGCCAAAAAGAAATAGCTTCAGAACTCTACAGGATTAAAAACGATTTGGAATTTAAATGACTACGTCTTAAGTATTTAGGCAATATTAAATAATAGAATAGAATTTGAAGATAAGCCAAGTGTATTGATAGCAGTAAAGGATTGTTCAAAAATATTTCAAAGGAAGTAGGTTATTTATCACACATTTTTACACCAGGTGCCAAGTCGGGAGATGATAACATGAATGCAGAAAATTACGAAAAATGGTTGACAGAATAGTTACACTAGTGGCCAAAATTCTGGAAACTTTACAAAAATTTTAGTTTTGTAGGCAGCATTCATCACGATGAAACTTGTAGCATTCGATTCGTAAAAGCCTTAGGAAACTTTGTGAACTAAAGTGATGATGACGAAATGAAAATTGCATTATTGAACAAGGAAAATGCATTTTCCGAAATGAATTTCGAAGTGTTGAAAAATGGTAAATTTGTAATTCGGAAATAATTGACATATATGAGTTCAATATCATGGTGTCTCCGAGGCACCTGGTGTATCGAAGACCATCGTCGTCATGATATTCGTATTCATCGTTCCGAATAGTAATACTGAACTAATTTGTGTCAATTATTTCCGAATTACAAATTTATCATTTTTTAACACTTCGAAATGCATTTCCGAAAATGCATTTTCCTTGTTCAATAATGCAATTTTTATTTCGTCATCATCACTTTAGTTCACAAAGTTTCCTAAGGCTTTTACGAATCGAATGCAACAAGTTTCATCGAGATGAGTGCTGCTAACAAAACTAAAATTTTTGTAAAGTTACCAGATCTTTGGCCACTAGGGTAATCCCCAATTTGACTAGAATGGATATAGAATCTGTTCCATCACTGAGAATCCTCCATATCTTAATATACACATTAATAGAGCGCCTACCAGTAATTCTACAAAAGCGAATATTATTATTTTGGTTGTCAGAAAAAATATTCGTATATATACACGTATTGTAATACATGTTGTATTAAACATACAAAAATGTTGCCAAATATAATCATATATTATTTTTAAAGCATTTAAAACATAAAATAATTGATATACAATAATAGGTCAAATTTATTATGACAAATTGTAAATCATAAGTATTTTTTTAGAACGCTATTATTTCGTTAGGTTAGAAATTACTAGCCATTATATCGTTTTTTAATTAAAAAATCCCTTTAAAGGCTGCATCACAACAAAACGTTTTCGATTTTATAAAAAATCATCATCAGTGTTAGACAGATTGGATGCCAGCTGAGCCCTTTAAACCCTATAAACATTATATGGATACATAGCAACAAGGATAATAACATTAAGTCATTGTAATGTAAACAACTCAATTTGCACCCCACGTGTTAGAAATTCAATACGTTACCTAAGGGACTTATCCTTGTTGCTATCCTATGTATCCATCCTAAGGCATTTTATATAAGTATGCACCTTTAATGCATCCATATAATATTTAAAGGGTTTCTACCCGAATATTTCTTTGGTGGCTCAGCTGGCATACAATCTGTCTATCACTGATGATGATTTTTTATAAAATCGAAAACGTTTTGTTGTGATGTAGCCCTTAAAGGGATTTTTAATAAAAATTTTATACCTTTTACAAAGGATTTTTTCCAATTTTTTTAGTTTTTTAATTGTTTATAACTATAAATACCAGATATTATTATGGAGATTTGTAACTGCAAAAAAAATATTTATCTTTATGCTGTAACCTAATTTATGTAGAGTTAATCTGTATGTTTGCAATTAAAAATGGCAATTATTTAAGAAACGTTGATACCTGTAACATTGACAATAACTAGATATGATATCGACTCTGTTGAAATGTTTTTTATGCAAGTTTTATTTTTGTATAATATTTACAACTTTAAACGACCCATTTCCAATGTCTACATGAACATTATTTATAGACGATAAAAGCATATTAATTTGCAAAATTCTAACTATTATGCAAAAAAGATATGGACCACAAAAAAAAATGTAAATTGATTTCTGCTCTCTAGCGGCGATCACTGTGAATAAAAATTTTACTATGGTTTTTAAAACTAGATAAAATTACCTATAAAAAATATTTTAATGGAGTCTCCAGCTATTTTTAACATTTCCTGCTAAATTTACTGATAAACAAACTTTTTAAAATAAATTCCACTTTTTTCAAAATATTGCAAACATGCAGATCCAGTTTTGCACATATTAGGTTACAGCCCGAGAGGTAGTGTCAAATTTAACCGGAGCATTTTAGCATGGCTATTTTATTTTTATTTAGTTAGGTGTTCCAAAGCTTATTAACAAATGATGCGTCAGCTGCCCAAAACCGGGGATTTTAGGCAAGAAAAGGTAAAATGTGAAACTTGATGGAAAAACGTTTAAACTTATATGTCAAATATTTATCTCCGTGACTTACGTGTATAATAACCAAGAATACCTAGCTACTGGCTTTTACCCAGACGACTCGGGTTCAATTCCTGGCCCTGAAAATCTTTTTTGTTTTTAAAATTGACATTTTGTTTTGAAAAATAATTATTTTTTGATAATTCCACGTTTTTATTATTTATACGACACAATATAAAAAAGTCTGTATGTCTTTTATAGAATCGTAAACTATGCATTTGATCATAATATGATAATATCATAATATTATTATGATTGACCTCCTTAATAAACAAAGTTGTTGTACATAATCCCCTAAAGCTTCCTTAGTTAGTACGACCAATCTAAGTGAAAAAAGGGTGTTGCCCCCCCTCCCCCGGCGTTCTTTTTTTATTTTTTTGGACCCTAATTTTCCACTTTTCTATCACCAACCCCTTATTAATCTACATATTTCCTTGTTCTCTATAATATATAAAAATGAATGTTTGTCTGTATGTCCCTTATCGAATCGTAAACTATGCATTTGATCATATGATGACCTCAAGCAAAGTTGTTGTACATGAACCCGAGAAGGTTTCTGAGTTAATACGACCAATCTAAGTAATCATTATTTACGCAGACACCACAAAAACAATATTGTTTATTAGTTTATTACTTTTTGGCTTTCTGGTAATTTTTAGGTATTTAACTTTTAAACATTATTTGTTAGTTCTAAGGCGGTACGAAATTTGCCGGGTCAGCTAGTTAATAATAAAAAAATATTCTTGAATTATGTAGTTTGGCAAAGATTAAAAAGTATAAATCATTAATTTATGAATTTTAGATTGTAAGAAAAATGCGTCAGCTGAATATATATGATCAAATGCAAAGTTTACGATTCTGTAAAAGACATACAGACTTTTTAATATTGTGTCGTATAAATAATAAAAACGTGGTATTATCAAAAATAATTATTTTTCAAATCAAAATGTCAATTTTAAAAACAAAAAAGATTTTCAGGACCAGGAATTGAACCCGAATTGTCTGGGCAAAAGCCAGTAGCTATGTATTCTTGGCTAATATACACGTAAGTCACGGAGATAAATATTTGACATATAAGTTGTAGCGTTTTTCCATCAAGTTTCACATTTTACATTTTCCTGGCTAAAATCCCCGGTTTTGGGCCAGCTGATACATCATTTGTTAATAACCTTTGGAACACCTAACTAAATAAAAAGAAAACAGCCATGTTAAATTTGACACTACCTCCCGGGCTATTATATCATAAAAGAATAATTATGTGCGGTTACAAATCTTAATATTAGTTTTATGGTGTTATATAAGTTATGTCCAACTAAAATTTTTAAAACCATTTTTATTTGCATGTCACAATTCCCACCATGCGCAAGACTTGAATTCGGCAATATATCCATCTTACAGGAAATTTAATTTCATTTTCATGTCATGCAACATTTTTACCTAAAATCGATTGTTTTCGAGAGATAAATGCCAAAATATTTGGAAACACGTGGTTTCCGCACTTTTTCACCACTATAAAGTGGGATGTACACAAAAAAATTCTTGATAAATTACCCAGTCATTAATAACCTAGTCATAGATGACATACCCCAATAACACCACAGGAACCATTTTCTTTTCAAATCGTCAGTTCTTGAGCTATCAGTTGATTCTAAAATAATGACAATGTTAAAACGATTACTAAACTCATAGTACTTTTTTAAAGAACACATTTTCTGAACATGCTTCTGGATGGATAATTGTATCTATCACAATCTCAATGTCTGTTTTATGAATATACGAAAAATTATGACTAGGGTTAGTGAACATGAGAGGCTTGTTCATAAAATAAGGTCACTATGTTGAATAAACCTGATCTGAACCCGAACTGAAGATCACAATTGTATTGTGGTGGCCTGTAAAATCCTTCAACAATATGCAAAAATCGATAAGAATTTAATTAGTCAGGATATACTTACACCTCCATAAGTTTGAACATAAAATCTGTGTCTATGATTGATATTTAATGCAGAGTTTCTCATCCTTTTACCATTTGCGACCCAATTTTCCATAAGTATTTTCACCGCCCCCCCCTCGTACAATAACAATATATATCATATGCAATAACAATGTATCTTAAGCATTTTGACAAAAAGTTCAACACCGGTTCGGAACAGATTGTCTCTTTTCGCGGGAAGTTCTGAGTTATTTTAAACACTCTCGATCGTCTGCCTACATCTCCATCTTCTCAGTTCCGACTCTGACCAACCAGTCTTTGTCTTAGTCGAGACAGTTCAGTCAGTCCTTCTGTAACTGGTAAATTTATTGTGGATGTGTACATATTATGATGTTCTAGTTACACCCTGTTTCGGTCAACTTTTCTCTGCAGAACAAGCCCAAGGAAGTCAGTAATTTACATTAAATTTGTTGATAATTAGTATTAATATAGTATTAATTAGTATTAATTTAGTATTCAATGCTCTTTAATTATAGCTCCTTGTCAGTGTTCATGGGTATTTTATTTTGTCCGAATTTTGTTTTGCTTTGGTTTTAGTAAATTAGTCAATGTTGGTGTTTTTTACTAAAAGCTATGTTTTTGTTACTAAAAGCGCCCCCCCTAGGAATTTCATTTGGTGTTTATATGTATAAGAGATATACAGTAACCGCCACCCTACTAGATACATAGGAACATTGAGCTATTACAGTCCTGGACACTTCACTTGTTGCAATGTTTATTTTTATGTCTAGTGAAACTAGAAAATTTATAGAAACTGAATATTAACATAAAAAGTTGACAAATAATAGACCAGCTGTATTTGACAAATATGTCATTTTGTTAAAATTGTACAAGTTTTAAAGTATTGTAATATTCTTGGTGTTTGAATAAAGTTATTTTAAAGCAGAGTAACAATACTATTAATAATTAATGTATTTTTTGTATGGAAAAACAATTATTTTGAATAGTTTCTTGCAGTAACATGACAGGGATGAGTCCCATCTGAGAATGGACCCGATTAAACCTTAAGCATAACATTTAGGTACCTACCATGTATCTAGTAGCGTGGCGCTTACTGTATAAGGGGTTACTTTTCATGTATAAGTACTTTGTGTCACTTAACCAATTTCTGACCAGCGTGATCATATAATCACACCAATACATCACACTTTTTAATTTAAAATCACCACATTTGTAGAACATAAACAATATTATTTGGTTAATTTTGTTACTAAAAACTTGCTAAGAATTTAATATTAGAACACATACAGTTGGGTCCACGTGACTTTACCCGTGCGTCATTAATACCTGGCGAGATAAAACACATACTTTTTATCTAGCATCATTCTCTTCCACGCATGAAACTAATGACAAACCAGCTGCCGCCTGTTATTAAGTAAAAACATATGTTATTTTTATAAACGATCTAGACTCAGTGCATTGAAAAGAGATAGGTACAAAGAAAGACGATTGGGGATGTTTTCCCATATTTTAAGTACAATTTCTGACGTTTTGGTTTGTTTACTTTTGTGGCTGTCAGTTTGTTAAATTTTTTGCTGTTATTTTGTCGAATTTTTGCATTTTGAAGTTTTTTATAGTATACAAACAGTTGTTTTCACAACTAATTTTATATTGGAGTTAGAAATTTTATGATAAGTTTATGTTATTTTACGATAAATTTTGACAACGTACAAATAACCTCATTGTTGACATATTTAAGGAATGCTTGTGTTTAATGTTCCGCCAAAGTGAATAAAATAACAAAAATAAAATAAGTTATCGAATTTTTTTTTATAAATTGTTTATTTATTTATAATAAAAGAATTTATTAAGCTATTTCAAATGTAGCTGTAATTACGCACCAAAATGTTAAAGCAAAACTTAAATTTGACATTCTATTTATTTGATAACGTCAAATTTTATACTATAACCCGTGATCGGAATAATACCCACTTTCTGTCACTTACTGTTGCATTTAGTAGATTTCCGACTTATTTCATATGCTGTAAATGATGACGCACGGGTCAAGACTCGGGGACTCAACTGTAGAATCCATGATTCTTTACCCGTGCGTCATCATTTAAAACATACGAAATAAATCGGAAATCTCATTAGTGATATTAAAATTAATACATGTTATAATATAAATATTTGAAAATAAAATATTTTCTTTTTGTTATTTAAACAAAATTTAAACAAAACCCCTTAAGAACGTGAATGAAGTTAATTTTGTATGTAAATTAATATCAAAATAAAATACTTACCATAAAATTTCAAACTCTAATATAAAACTAGTTGTGAAAACAGCTGTTGGTTTAATATAAATAATTTCTAAATGCAAAAACAGGACAAAAAACAGCAAAAAGTCCAACTGACAGTGACAAGTAAACAAATCCAGAAACGTCAAAAATTGTACTTAAAGTCTGAAAACGTCACGAAGCGTCTTTTTTGTACCTATCTCTTTTCGATGTACTGACTCTAGAGCGTTTATAAAAAAGCATGTGTCTTTACTTAATAACAAGCGGTATCTGGTTTGTCATGAGTTTCATGCGTGGAAGAGAATGATGCTCGATAAAAAGTATGTGTTTTATCTCGCCAGGTATTAATGACGCACGGGTAAAGAACCCTGGACTCAAGTGTACCTAATCTATATAAACAAATTCTAAATCAGTAACGTCCTCATTTGAATACCATTTAAGTAAACAATATAAGAGTGAAACATTTTCATAATGCTGCATTGAACTTAATCTGAATCTATATCTAATTTAGATGTAATTTAATTTATTTTTGCACTGAACAATAAAAGAAGCTAATGTGAAAATTGTAGCTCAGTAGGACGGACTGTTTTTCAATCCAAATAAATGGTAAAGTACCTTTCTTGCCATTTTTAAAGTTTTGAATAAAATAAATATTAAAACATATATATTTTTATCATTTGCCTCTTTTACCCTATGTTACCATATCGTTACCGCCTGTCATTTCTAAACAAAAATTAGTCCATTTTAATATAGCTTTTCTCAAATTTTGGTGGAAACCGGAAAATACGATACGATTTGTGATGGATTTTTGACTTATTGTATTCATTTTTATGTTGTTATAAATATGAATAATACTAATAACAAGGACAGTGAGGGTTTAGGGTACATGACAGTACTTACTTCGACAAATTAAACTGTTGTCATAAATATGACGTCTGTGTCTTAGAACAGAACGACGAATTTGTGTATACCGTGGCAACAGTGTACAGGATTTATATTAGCATCAAAAAAATGTAAAAATAAGATTTAATTAAAAAAAAAAGTCTTAAACAAATATTATTTACATGTATTGTTTACATTACGTAAATGGGTGACATTGGTTTTGTAGGCCAGTAGTTTTGAAAACCCCGAAGTCAGCAATCACATTCGGGTGTAGTAAAACCTAAACAAAACAATTACGATTTATTTATAGATACGGAGAAAGTAAAGAAGAGATTATTCATTATTAATACATCGACGTGGTTAGATCAGAGACGTTGTCCACCAACTAGTTACTGTCGTATTTAGTGTTCTAAATAAATATATTCTGGTAAATAGTGTTTTAACAAATCAAACCCATCATCGGGGGTAACAAACCCTGCGTACCACCATAACAGTAAACGGAGAACAGTATTGTTAAACATTGACGAAACTTTGTAGTGCAAAAAGAAGAAGAATGCTGACTAAGGGAGTAGGTTCTTAGGACAACACGGCTCGCCTCAACATCGATAATCAGTAATTTTACCAAATTTAAATGTAACCAGCATACAGCTCACCATGGTAGCGACTATCATGATCACCCATTTGAAGACACTTGGGCGGAATGCATTTTATGAAAGGCGGTTTTATGAAAGTTGAAATATGACAGAGATTTCTATGATTCGGTATAAGAAAACTGCTGCACTTCTCGCAAAAATACATTAACCCTAACAGTAATTAAGCAGGAAAAAAGGTAAAAATCAAAAGTAATATTAGGGGAACGTTATTTTATGAACAACCCTCGTACTTATCTATCTGCTAAATGAAAATATAAATAAAAGCTCTATAGTACATGATTTAATTGAGTGTCCCTCTGCACTGTGGCGCCCCACATAGACACGTTATCTTCGCATCTTCTATGGGGAATTTGTAGTCGTACGTTATTTCTTCGTTGACTCCTATACTCTGTTTGGAATATATCACAATTTTCTTCTGTGATTCTATAGTTATAATCTTGGCGTAGCAGTTGGGCTGAAACAGAGTTAATTATTAATATAAAGATAGTTGTAATGTCTTTTTAAGTTTAAACTCACTACATCCGAGAACAGTTGGTAAAATTGAGAAACTTATTACAGCTTTCAATAAAAAAACAATACATTATATCAAGATATAAGCATATACAGTTGAGTCCGCGAATCTTTACCCGTGCGTCATCATTTAAAGCATACGAAATAAGTCGATGATAAGTCGGAAATTGAAATTTACTAAACGCAACAGCAAGTCACTTACTGTCACTTGCTGTTGCGTTTCCGACTTATCATCGACTTATTTCGTATGCTTTAAATGATGACGCACGGGTAAAGATTCGCGGACTCAACTGTAAATTATTTTCTTTAATGATTGTAACAATACATCACCACAAGATCAAAAGAATGTTTAAAACATCATAGAGATTCAAAAAAGTATTGTAATTATTATATTTAACTCATACATTTTTAATTTAATTTTATATAAAGAAGTTATACTTCTTTAGGCGCGTTTGGGAGTAAATGTATATGTGCGCTAATTCATCAAAAGTCTTGTTCCTGGGCGCAGTTGAAACGTTAGACCTGCTCTGATTGGGTATTAAAATGTCCTGTCAATAAAATTGTTCAATATAGAGGTTATGGGTAAACAAATGTTGTGTATAGTAGTTTTATTGTTGTGAGGACAGAGACAAACGCAAGTTTATAATTGTAGTGACTTTTCAAATAGTCTTTAAATGCAACAGGTACGTAATTGTAAATGTTTCAGTATTGTAAAAAAAATTCAGTCCGTCTAGTATACTTACCGTTGCACGTCATTATATACGTCAGAGATCTAAGTTGACAGTGTTGCCCAATTACAAAAAATTCTTAATTCATTTTAAATCAAATATATCACATAATCTTTGCGAAAGTGGATTATACAACAAAACAAATTAATATTCAATGTAAATAAATAAAAACTTTAGAAATAGAAAACAAGAATTAAGTTATAATCATACGTTAAAGTAAATAATAAAAACAGTAAATATAATAAAACAAATACTTATAGTAAAGAATAAAAACAAATATAAAGTGTCATCACCGCAACTGTCAAATAAATGTTACCAATTTATGCCAAAATATCACTTTCGTTCGATTACAGTTACAGTGTGTTCCGAACAAATGTGCTTCATAAAAAAGGTTTATAATCCATTTATACAAATTAAATGAAACATATTGTGTAATTCTTTTAAGTCAACATTAATAGAAATCTTCCGATATTATTTCTACGCGTATATAATAAAATATGTCTAGTGGACGCAATTCCAGTGTACTCGGCAAAATGATTCTAAAAAAGAACACACCTACCGCCTAAATATTTCGTGTTGGTATCATGTGACTTCACGGGCTATGACGCGGATGACGTGCAACGGTAAGTATATTAGACGGAGTAGGTACTGTCGTTTCGGATGGCCATAATTTGCATATTATTGCACCACCGCAGAAATCGAACTTTGAAGGTACTTCGAAAGCCACGCCTTAGCATTAAATAATTTCAATATTCAGTAGCGGTGCAATTGAGAACAAGTTTTGTGTGTTTCTTTAATAATTTTCTGCTCAAAGAATTTTGCTGAAAATGTACGAAAAAAACGTAGTGTTATTAAAGAGCAGGGTCGCCAAATAATATTAAACGTGTATAATTATTTTAAAAATACGAAAAGTGAAATGTACACCATGTTAATTGTAAAAAATAAAACTGCTGAAGCAACAGGTACGGAGCTTTAAAGCTTTACGGAGCTTTTAAAGCGGAGCTTTAAAGCTCAACAGGCTTTATAAACTAAACTAGACAAATCTAAGAATAGAGCCAAAAATATCTTTGTTTTAATTATTTTTTATCCAATTATGCAATACTTTGCAATCCATAAGCTGCTCTTCTACCTCTGTTTGTGTCTACCTTTGCTTCTCTTTTGTATAGGCTTTCTCGAGAGTACCATTTCCGACATATTTCTCCTTCTATTCTTTTAATGTGTCCTAAATCTCGTGTTCTCTGCGCTTTCATTACAGTCGTCGTTTTTGGTTGTTCTTTTGTTAACTCGTTATTTCGCTTAAGATTTCTTGCTCTATAGGTATTTCTATTACTATGTGATCATCTACAATTTCATGATTGGTTTCCATTACTACTTCGTTTTTATTGACAAGTTCTGTGAAATAATTTCGCCAATTTGTCATTCTTCCCCAGGTGTATTTAGCGATGAATTTCATCATTTTTCTGTTATATCTGTTTAACATTTGAAGAATTATTCTTGCAACATACCAATCATTTTTAATTATTATTTACGTCGTTACAGCCACTTCCGTTCGGACAGTATCTAGAATTGTACAAGAGAGCAAATAATCCCTAGATACTAAAAAGAAAGCAGTATTTTCTCCAAAGAAACCTATTCGCCGTTTGTAAGTACTTGGAGGGGATACGAGAAACGATCGTGCGCAAGTCGCGGAGAAATCTTGCAACTTTTTAACATATTTCTTAAATATTTCATATTGTCAAATTGACGTAAGTACCTATATTTCTGTCAATGAAGAAAATGGGATTTCGCAAATGCTGTGTTATAAATTGTAAAAATTATATATGTTGCTCGACAATATTGATGTAATAATATGCAATTATCAGAACCTTAATACTTACATTACAACTGTGGTTGATGAACCGAGCTAAATTACCACATTTTGTGGCATCTATAATATTTTCAAGATCGATCCTGAACAAATATGAACTTCCAATTCCTTTAGCTTCATATTGTTGTTCTCTAAGATCAGCCATGTATGGTCGTACCATTTGCCCGCAATATTCAATAACCTACAATACAAAAAAAAGATTATCGAGATTGTAACAACATCTACAGTCCCTGGCCATATTATTATGGCCACCTATGATTTTTATAAAAATCAACTATTCCACTAAGTACCTACATTTTGTTTAAAAATTATTTCTAAATTTAATTTTGTTATGTAATGTTAATATTATACATTAACTATAATATATTTAATAATAAACAGCAATAAAATATTTGAAAATATTACATATTTCTATATTTTTTAATATTTTATTGAATTCCTGACCTTAATCCCATAGTAATATTTGGGAGCTTTTAAAATGAGAAATTTCCAGTGAAAAGGTCACTGACAAAGGGCCTAGCCGGGTAAGATGATGAAAAGTGCCCCCAACTCGATTCGAATTCCATATAAGTCACCGTTTAGCATATATCGTGAAACTAACTTTCTGAAATTTTCAGCCCCCTAGGTGGTCATGTGACCCACCTAGAGCGTAATTAGGGTTTTTAGGTTTTTATTTTTTATCTCAGCCGCATCGAGAACTAGCGAAAAACTTTAAATAAAAAAGTTGTAAGCTTTAAAAAGTTCTGTCCGAATTTTTTTTTTAATTTTTGGCGGGAAATTTAAATTTTAGAACGATTTTAAAATTTTAAATGAGAATAAAAAATAACTAAGACATTCGTTTTCACGAAAAAATACATAACGTGTATTTTTGCACAATGTTTCACCCTGAATTTTTTCAAATTTATAAAATTGGTAAAACGCACCTTTAAAAATAAAAAACCGCATTTATTTGTTTTTTTTTTTTCGTTTTTTGATATAATTTTATACATGTTTTTCAAAAAAGGTAACACCGTCACTAGAGTAGGTAAAAAACTGAAAAATAATTGGGGTTTGCTTTATAAAAATTTTTTGTAACGCCATCCATTTTCAAGATACAGGGCGTTGAAGAAAACAAAATTTTACACATTTTTTACGATTTTGCTGAAACTACTGGCAACATTGTAATAAAACTTGGCGAGTTTTAAGAGGTAGTTATTGTGCATGTTTTGACATACAACTAAGGATTTGATATTCATCATTGGCGCGCATAGGGGTAATGGACTGAACTTTTCAAAGAAAAAAGATAGTAGGCCACTGACATATTTCAAATTAACAATCGTTTTTGAATTCCTCGTTTAATTTGTGACAAAAAATCTATCTTCCTATTTTTTCATACGACGCGCCATTTTATTCAAAAAATAAAACATCTTAACCCTTACAAAGTATTCGAACTTCTAGTACATAGTTTCTGTTTTAACATCTAAATAAACTCATACATCCATTATAAAAACTAATTCGAATACTTTGGAAGCGTTAAGATATTTTATTTTTTGCAGCAAAACGGCGCGTCGTATGAAAAAATGAGAAGATAGTTTTTTTATCGCAAATTGAACGAGGAATTCAAAAATGATTGTTAATTTAAAATATGTCAGTGGCGTACTATCTTTTTTTCTTTGAAAAGTTCAGACCATTACCCCTATGCGCGCCAATGATGAATATCAAATCCTTAATTGTATGTCAAAACCTGCACAATAACTACCTCTTAAAACCCGCCAAGGTGCGTTTCACCAATTTTAAAAATTTGAAAAAATTCAGGGTGAAACATTGTGCAAAAATACACGTTATATATTTTTTTCGTGAAAACGAATGTCTTAATTATTTTTTTATACTCATTTAAAATTTTAAAATCGTTTTAAAATTTAAATTTCCCGCCAAAAATTAAAAAAAAATTTTTTCGGACAGAACTTTTTAAAGCTTACAACTTTTTTATTTAAATTTTTCGCTAGTGGTCGACCGCTAGTGGTCGATGCGGCTGAGATAAAAAATAAAAACCTAAAAACCCTAATTAGGCTCTAGGTGGGTCACATGACCACCTAGGGGGCTAAAAATTTCAGAAAGTTAGTTTCACTATATATGCTAATGCTAAACGGTGACCTATATGGAATTCGAAACGAGTTGGGGGCACTTTTCATCATCTTACCCGGCTAGGCCCTTTGTTTTTGATTAAAGAACTAATAATAATTGAAACCACAATGCCAAATTGAAGCAAAGTGAATTTAACTGCATTCAATGTGTGCCAAGACAGGTACTAGCGGTAATCAAAGTTAAAGGGGGCTCAACAAAATATTAAAAATCTATAAATATGTGATATTTCCAAATGTTTTATTGCTGTTAATAATTATTAAATATATTATTAACAGCAATAAAACATTTGAAAATATGCCATATTTATATATTTTTAATACAGTAGAACCTCGATTATCCGTCAGGGCATCGGACTAAGGGTATGACGGATAATCGAAAAGACGTTTAACAGAACATTAAAAAAAATTAAAAATTCATAGTACAATAATTGCTTCACATTTTGCGACGGCTGAATTCCTTAATCGGCTTAAGATCATGCAATCTACTTTATTGGCTTCTTCTTGTTGAGAATACCACTCGATGAATTATTGCATATGCGACACCTACAGCTTCTCTAGATTATTTACGTAAATCTTTGTCAGTTACAATAGGTTCATCAACATAGCTAATAGCTACAGTCAAATTCCAAGTCTATGTCATGAATCTGTTTGGTTCGCCTTTGTTGCCATTTCAACGATTTCTTTATCTGTGAGCAATGGATTCGCGGTGTGCAAGTACTTGGAAAGGGAAACGAGAAACGACCCTGCGCGAGTCGCGGAGAAATATTGCAACTATCTTAAATAATTCATATTGTCAATTAAAATTGTCAAATTGACGTATATTTCATACCTTCTGTCAATGAAGCAGAAAAATTATATATTGCTCCACAATATTGATATGATATGCAATTATTATATAAAGGTAAATTTAATTAATTGTATTTTGCTTGCAGTACTGCATTTTAATAACTAATTTTATTTACTACATACAATTGTTGATGTTTTCATAACATAACCTGAATCTTATTTTTTCTTCTTATTATTTGTTTGGACTATGGCCTTGACAATTATCCAGTAACCAGGACTAATATAATTGGCCAAAATAATTAAAAGTGCGAATAATAGTACAGAGCGTAGAAATAGGGGTCGCTTTGCCGAACTTGCACGGTCCCAATAGCTGTTTGTGTCCTCATCACAAATAAAATTAACTTTTTTTAAATTTTTTTTTACATTAAAATTTTTGCTTATGTAGTCAATACAACTTCTGTATGTACCCTGACGGTTAACAGAGGTGATGGTTAATGGAGAGACGGATAATCGAGGCTCCACTGTATTTGGTTGAGCCCCCTTTAACTTTGATTACCGCTGGTACCAGTCTGGTATATTTTGAATGCAGTTAAATTCACTTTGCTTCAATTTGACATTGTGGTTCCAATGATATATTAGTACTTTAATCAAAACAATTTTGTTTATGACCTTTTCACTGGAAATTTCTGGTTTTAACAACTCCCAAATATTTTCTATGTGATTAAGGTCAGGAATTCAACAACATATTAAAAAATATATAAATATGTAATATTTTCAAATATTGTATTGCTGTTTATTATTAAATACATATATTATAGTTAAGGCATAACATTAACATTACTTAACAATTTTAAATTTAAAAATATTTTTTAAACAAAATGTACTTAGTGGAATAATTGATTTTTATAAAAATTCATAGGTGGTCATAATAATATGGCCAGGGACTGTAAATCTGTTTATCATCATCATCAACAACTATTCCATCCATAGTCGGGTGTAAGCCTCCCTTAGATGTGTCCATTCATATCTGTAGCCGTTTTTGCATCCATTCGTGGCCAGCCATTCTCTGCCTCTACTTCTTTTGCTTATCCTTGGTCGCCATTCGAAAATTCGCTTTGTCTAACGGTTGTATTCAATTCTTTCTATGTGTCCTGCCCAGTTCCATTTTAACATAGTAATATTCTGGATCACATCTGTTACTTTTGATCGTATTCTTAAATCTTCATTGGACTCGCGATCACTGAGCTTAATGTTGAGCATTCTTCGTTCCAGAGCTCTCTGAGTCACTGTAAGCTTGTGGACTACGCTGTTGTTAAAAGCCCAAGTTTCAGTTCCGTATGTCAGAACTGGCAACACATACTGATCGAACGTTTTTGCCTTTAAAATATTTGGTATAGTCGGCGCGAGAATCGGTTGGAAAATTTACACCGAATATAGCAAAATTCAGGTTGACAACATTGTGTGAATATTGATATTAACATATCCCTTCTAAGGTAAACAGAACTGTAATTTAGTCCAGATAAATTAATATATTTTTTTGTCAACAAAAATGAGATGTTTTAACCAAATAATGTTTCAAATATGATGTGCAAAATAATTTTGAATTCGGTTCCGCTAATCAGCTTGCTTGCTTTTTCATTAAAGTACAAAAAACGTTAAATTTCTCCTGCATAATCATTATCGTCCAGTTATCGTCTAATTATTTTAGATGTACTAATATCCGTCACCTAATTCAGAGTAATTAATGGGATGTTAAAACATCTTATCGTTAGCGGCTTCTGGAATGCCTTAAACATATCGAATTTCGTTGATAAAATGCGCATTCGCACCGATTTGCGTTTCGACTAAAGTCTAAATTTGCTAAATCTGTTACTACTACTTATGTTTCTTCTCGTGCTGTATCCGTGTTAACTAATCTATAAAAATGAACAAAAATTGAAAAATTACCATTTCATCGGCAGCGATGGGTTCCATAGCGAATAATCCCCAATCGTGGATAGCCGATTTGGCAAACTTAAGTTGCTTCTTTCTAAATTTAAGTTGGTTGAACTTGAGCAGGTCCGAGTCTGTATCTCCTCCGAATGCAGCAAGCAAACGTCTTTGATTGGATCGAGCCTCTCGGGATAATCCTGTTAACAAAAATTTGAGTATAATAAATTGGAAAGTGTAACTGAATGTAATAAACCATAAATCATTTTTTATTTTTTCTCTAAAAATATCTCTTCCAACAAGAAATCTCAGTACATCTCCGTAAAGGAACAAATTATTGGCTACAGCTCAAATCGTATAAATTAAAACTGGACTTAGACCTTAAAGTCAGAAAAATTAAGTAAACCTCTAAAGGTTTTCGAATCTATCCAAAACTCAGATATGTACTGCATACATATTAAACGAAGAAAAAGATACCTCACTGTCTGCTGAAAAAATTCTCAACAGACTAAGGCGAGTACGAACATGCCGAAGCTGAAGATACAGGGATGAGCGCGGTGTACGTCGCGATCGCAGTCGAGGTTTACATCGATGACGGGCATAACATACCGAAAATACCTTCCTTTCAGTGTTCTTTGCGGTTTCCATATAACCAAAATTTGTCGCAACGTGACTACAACAAGAAATGAATAAATACACTAGCCGTATCTCCGGCAAAAGTCACGTGGTTTAAAAAACACCAATAAACTTTAATTTACCACGCGCTCAGCAGCTCGATCGCGATGTAAAACAAACTATTTTGTTTTGGCATCGACATCGTCGAAAACCGTCTAAAAATGTAGTTATTTTGTTGAAAAATGAACATATTCACTCGCGAATAACTCGAAAAGTGTTGACTTAGCGAAAAAGCTCTATAGAACAAAAGTTACTTAAAATTAGTCAGTGTATCCATTTCCGGACTTGTTTTGGACATATAATTTTTCACCCCACGAGGGGGTGAAAGTCACCCCCAGGGCAAAAGCACACATATCGGCACAATATCACTTTTTTTCTTTGACATGTAAGCTATGCGTTTGCCAAATTTCATGTCAATCCAAGTGGTTCTTCAAAACTTAGAGCAAAAACCGTGAAAGAATGTACTAAATGTTGCCCAGTTAAAAAGAAGAAAGAATAATGAATGCATGTTGCCGAATGATAATGCCGATGTATAAAGTGACAAAAAAAGACGGATATAATTAAAAGCGCATTCTCACGGTTCGATTTTAGTTGATCAACTTTAGTGGATCAACTAAAATCGAATGATAATAGGTGTGAGAACATATGTTTCAATTTCAATCGGTCAAACTTTATCGTTCAACTTGACATTTTTGAGACAAGTTGAATCACGTTTGAAACGTATGAACATTTGTTGGTCGACTTGAATCACTATTATCTTGTCAGTCTGCGTAAAAATGTATCCTTCAAATCAACAAAATGAGTTTAAACTGGTCATAGAGTGTTATGTTCAGAATTTTATATCCTTCTCTATCTTCCAAAGTTTCTTCTCAAAGAGTTTCTGAAACATAACATTCATTTGTTTTTTTAATCCAATTTTTATGTTCTTTATTCCGTCTTAACATAATTTTCGTGAGTTGCTGAATCAGTAAACTACTAATAATATTTATACTTTTACGTGTAACTACACTTGGCGCCATTTTCTTAAAACTAATTGCTTCAATTTTGTTTGAAATGTGTGAACAAAAACTTGACCGATTTTAGTTGATCCACTAAAGTTGATCAACTAAAATCAAACCGTAAGAATGCGCCTTAAGAATGAATTTATTAGGGAATGTCCTACAGCCCGCCCCACCTTGACTTTACAGTATAAAGAACATAGACAATGCAGTTATGAGAGTTTTTAACGAGACGATGCCGCTTTTATCAAAAAGAATTTGTAAGAGATTAAATTAAAACTGCTTTAGAAATCCAATCTACAATTTTAGGATTCATATGCGTTTAAGTTTATTTGATATACTATATAGTTATAACTAGAGCTCGGGAAATACGCACTTAAAAACCCTAAAATATGCATGCAAATATGCACAAAAAACAGTTAAATTATGCACTAAAATATGCTTTTATGCATTTAATGCATATAAATAAAAAACGCAGTAATCCTTATATTCAAGGTATTTAATTTATTTTATGCTAAAATCACAAAAAATATTAATTGGAATTTCTATTACCTACATCTACATCATTATAATATTCATTTATTCTTTATATTCATCATCATAATCATCATCAATATTTATTATACATATGATTATTATATTTAAAACTCTATTACTAAAGGTTCTTCTAAATTTTCTAGAAAAAAACTGTGCCGTCTATCTGATAATAATTAATATTTAAACGCGGAAAAACTGCATTTTTCTTCACATGAAGTTAAAGGAGCCCATCTTAAAATGTTGTATAATTGACGGTTCTACGTGTAAAATTAAATTATCTTCACAATTCCCCATGTTAATAAGATTATTTTTTGAATTATTTTATGATGTCTGTCATTTTTCTTGTAACAAAATTTGCTGTAGAGACTTAAAATATCTCTGTCGTAGAGACTTAAACCTTAAGTTAAAAATACGACTGCTGAGGTGCTATGTGCTATCCGTATTATACTACGGGATGGAAGCGTGGAAGAAAATTGACATAAGGAGACTGGAGTCACTCGAGATGTGGATGTACAATAACCAACGTAGAGGTAATGAGACGTATGCATAAGGAAAGAGAAGTACCTCTAAAAATAATTAAGGGAAGAAAACTAGGGATATATGGGACATGTGATGAGAAAAAATAAATATCTAATACTATAGGCGCATTACTGTCCATTAGGGTATATTATGACAATTTTAATACCAATAAGGACAATTTCCGAGGGACATTTTTACCTACCTCGCTAAATTGCATTATTTGTGTCCTCAGATATTTGTAGTATCGTGATATATCTGAAAATATGCACTTTTAATAAATGCATATGCACTTATACAATTTATCCAAAATATGCAAATATGCACTTAATATGCATTTTGCATATTTCCCGAGCTCTCGTTATAACGCTTATGAATGCTAAAATTGTAGATTGTCTTTCTAAAACAGTTTTAATTTAATCTCTCTAATGTTCGATTACAAATTCTTTTTGATAAAATCGGCATCACCGCGCTAAAAACTCTCATAAGGACTGCATTGCCTATGTTACTTATACTGTAAAGTCAAGGTGGGACGGACTATAGATATAGCCAAAAAAAGATTTTGTGAGTGATTGTTTGACAAGACATGCATGTGAAAAGGATTACTATTCGTATCACCCAAGATAGAAATTTATTGAGATGTGTAATGTGAAAATATAAAATATGATTTTATATTTCGACTGGTGAAAGGTAAAAGGTAACCCAGAAATCCAATGTTTTCAGGAAGTAGAAAAAAACGTTCCATTTAAGTAATTTGATGAGGAGTTAACCTAATAATTTCTTTCATTAATTTATAGATCAATTATTGATTGAAATTACTTAAATGGAAAGTTTTTTTTACTTCCCGAAAAAAGTTGATTTGTCGGTTACAACCAACGAACTGTCAATACGGATGGAATGGCCCCGTCCCATTCAAACAGTGAAGCGAGATTGCGGCCAACATACAAGTGAGATGTCCTAGAGAGAGACAGAGCATGCCAGGGAAAATTTGCTACAACTACCACTAGAGTTGCCAGATGTGATTTTATAAATCCCCCACTTAGAAACTGAAATTCCCTCAAATTGAAGCTCAAACCCCTTAAATTTAAATTTTTGCCGCGTTTTAATAAATTAGTAGTCAAATGTAGAGAACAGTACACCAAAATTATACTACTAATCAACAGAAGGCCCTGGAAATAATTCATAGGTCCTATCGTCTTCGATTATATGAGAGTATAATATACAGTTCTATGTATATACACAAATTTAATTTACCATGGCCCCTTAATAATTGTCCCCCCCCCAACCATTTCTGCTTAGAAAAATTCCTCTAGACGCTTTCAAATTACTCCAAAATTATGAGAAAATACCCCAAGCTGGCAACCCTGACTATCACTATCAATTTTTTTGTTTAAAAAAGATGGCGATTATCTTCTATCTTTCCCTGACTATACTCTCTCATTCTGGCCGCATTAAATTCACTTCTTGCCCATTACATCCGTACTGACAGTTCGTTGGTTACAACCATCTACCTTTCAACCGTCGATTTATTATTTGGACAGTTAACAAAAGTATTTTCAGAAATGTAATTGTATTTTGATTGTTTCAATACTTTGACAGTTGTAATTTGACACGTTGACGGACAGAACGTCTATCTAATTTCCATTGATGTAATATAACACAACGTCTGTAGCCGTTGCATTTTCCCTATTCTACTTTGCAAAATATATTATAGTGTCACAACACTTGCTTATACATTTGACGCACTGTCCGTCAACGTGTTAATAATATGCTTGAAGAATTAGAAAAAAATAAGTAAAAATGTAAAAGCGTACAAAAAATAAAAGTTTACCTTGTTTGGTAACCGTTGCAGTGCTAGACCTGATGACAGCATGCGACTTCGCGTGGTGATATTTATATCTTGACTTTTCATGTGCCGACAGTTTGTAGTAGCCCTCAGTTCTTGCGTTGCCCGTGACGTGGACTCTTTCATCTTTTTTCCTCCGTTTCGGGGGACTAGAATAGAGATCGGTCATACAGTGGTCGACCCAATGGGTGTCGTTCAACCAATAGCTCATTGCGTCATTTGAGAGCAGTTCTTCATAAGATCTTTTAATGTATTCCACGTCTTCTTTATCAATACCTAACAAAATTTAAACATTATTTAAATAAAGATATCTACAACTAAAACAAATTACTTTTAAAAATACCCTAACCACCTTCATACTATTATCTACAGCTACAGTAACGGTTCTCTAACTTTTTGGGTGCTAGAAGCCTTTTAAAAAACTACATTTTTAACGGAACCCTAAGCCCTATATAAAGCAAAACCAGTAATACGTGTATTAGATTATTTTCATGAGGGTATGTTATCGTAAAATTGAGCACTAAATCATCATTATCAAAATATGAAAAGAAACGGTCGAGTGATGTTTTTCCCGCAAAATATTCTGTTATTTTAAACGTCATCACATGAAATGCACATTGGTGCATTTGAATATTCAATTGCTCTTTTGTCCACTGGGCCTGTTGTCTACGACATCGCTTGTTTCGAGATTTAGATAATAGGCGTTGTCTTTTCGTTTCCAAAAAATCTTTGTCTGATGAGTTATAATCAGTTGAAGGAGTTGTAATTCTGTACACCTCAAAAGATGCTCCAATATTATGCGAAGTTCTTAGTCCAGAGTAATAAGGATTTTCTCGGGACACTCAAAGATCCAGGTAGCTGACTAGTTTTTTAGTTATTGTAGACCTATAGGAAGAAAACCTACCTGTTTCCTGCCTAGAGTTCGCGTCCCTTTTTTAATTATTAACAATTTAGTGCCAAAATCGCGATTTTTTCGATTTTTTTGCACTACATTCAAAAGCTAAATAGTTCACATAAAATTACAAATTGGGTATTGGGGTACTTAACAAACCCTCAAAACTTGAGACCGGTCCATTAGTTAGTTTAAGAGTTATTCTATTTGACAGAAAATAATGAAGATAGGGCAATTCTGAGTATGCCAAGTGAAAGTAGAAGAGTGATAGTATCAAAATGTATTAAAAAAAGATAAAAATAATTAATATAGTCAAAAATCCTAATACCAAATTTTTGAAATTTTGTAGTTTATAAACATTTAGAATAATTTTAAAAATGTTGTCCGTAGAAACAATCTTTTTATATATTCGAAAAGATAGTATTTTAACACGAATTTCCAAATAAAAAAATTTAGCATGGGTTCATTTGGGACAAAGTTAGCCATATGTTTTTTTAATTCACAGCTAATTTATTTATTATAACTAAGGAATCTCATTAATGCCATTTTAAAGAATGGAATTTGTATTTTTTCTTAAAAAAATTGCACAAACATTGTACCTTCACAGCACCCTCTACGATTTTTCAAAAATGTAGTTCAAACGATTACTAGGGGGACCCTACAAATCGACCGACTTAAAATACCAAAAAAGCAATTTTAAACAAATATAATTTTCTGTATCTCCGGAACAACTCAATGGATTTTGATCTTTCTTTTTTTAATTTGTATGCAATTTCTACGTAAATTACAAATATGCAATTTGTTTATAAATTTATTAATTAATAAACAGTCTAATTTGTTTAAACAATTCTTGAAAAAATATTTTTTTTACAAAAATCTATTTTTTTAATCAAAGTATCATTAATGATCATAGAAAAAGTTAAAGTACACTTTAATAAATAAATGATTTTTATTAGATAATTATTTATTGACGATAATTTATTTATTAAAGTACACCTTAACTTTTTCTATGATTAATAACGATAGATTGATTAAAATCATGGATTTTAGACTGTGTATCAATTAATAAATGTCTAGACAAATTGCATATTCGTAATGTACAGAAAAATTATATACGAATTAAAAAAAGAACAATCAAAATATATTCAGTAGATCCCGAGATATAGAAAATTATAGTAGTTTTAAGTTGCCTTTTTTAGTTTTTGAACTCTAGTCCGTTCTTTAAAGGTAAAATATTGCAAAACCTCTAAATTTTAAAGAACCGCTTGGATTGACATGAAAGTTGGCATACACATAGCTAACAAGTCAAAGAAAAAAAGTGATATTGTGGCGAAATGTGCTTTTGTCCTGGGGGCGGTTTTCACCCCCTCTTGGGGGTGAAAAAATATTCGTCTAAAAAAAGTCAGGAAATGGATAAACTGGCTAATTTTAAGGAACTTTTGTTCTATAGAGTTTTTTCACTAAGTCAATACTTTTCGAGTTATTTGGCAGTGAATATGTTCATTTTTTCAACAAAATAACCACGCTTTTAGACGGTTTTTCGCAAATAACTCAAATGATAAATATTTTGTCGAAAAAACATTCTTACCAAAAATATAGCCTGTAAAAAATAAAAAAAAAAAATGGTGTATATATCACGTCTCTACACCTAGTAGAAGCAGAGTTATAGCTAATGAAAAATAGGTTCATATTCGTCAAATTCCAAATGGAATACTTTAACGTGAAATAACCAAAAATGAAGCACATTTCGGGGAAAACTCATTACAACTTATTTAAAGTGTTTGAAAAAAGCTTCATTTTCGTTTTATAAAAAAAATTTCTAGCATCAAAATTAAACAAGTTACGGTCAAAATAAAGTTAGTCCCTTTTGGTTTTGGTAAAAAAATCGAGAAAATCACCCCCTAATTAGTATCTTAAATGACCTTAATCGTTACGATTTCACAAGTTTCTTGACTCGTGTATATATTGTTTATATTATCTGTAAGTTTCATCGGTTCAAAGTCCTTATTATTGAAAGGGCTGTAGTTAAAAGGGGTTGAACGAGTCACTGATCACGAATGTATGCAAATTTACAAACACCAAAGCTTAATCAATTTTTGTCTAACAGAAAAACAAAAAATACATGATATTCAGAAAAGCAAATCTGACATTTTTTGTTTTTTGAGATTTTTGGTATCTCTAACAATTTTTAAGTTATTTTGAAAAAAAGCACATTTTTCAAAATTTAAATTTTTAAAAATTTTACTTTGAAACCAAATTTTTTCGAAAATAATCACTTTGAATCGATGAAACTTACAGATCATATAAACACAACATAAGCAAAATAATTTGTGGAGCGGTAACCATTAATTTCATTTAAGTTGATAATTAGGGGGTGGTCTTTCCGATTTTTTTTTTGCAAAAACAAAAGGGACCAACTTTATTTTGAGCGTAACTTGCTTAAATTTAATGCTAGAAACATTTTGTAAAAACAAAAATAAAGATTTTTTAAACACTTTAAAAAAGTTATAATAGGTTTTCTCCAAAAAGTGCTTAATTTTTTGGATATTTCACGTCGAAGTATTCTATTTGAAATTTGGTGAATATTAATCTATTTTTCATTGGCTATAATTCTGGTTCTACGAGATCCAGAGACCTAACGCGTACACCATTTTTTTACTTTTTTATAGGCTATATTTTTGCTAAGAACGTTTTTTCGACAAAATACTTACTTTTTGAGTTATTTGCGAAAAACCGTCTAAAAATGTGGTAATTTTGTTGAAAAATGAACTTATTCACTCGCAAATAACGCGAAAAGTGTTGACTTGGCGAAAAAGCTCTATAGAACAAAAGTTACTTAAAATTAGTCAGTTTACCCATTTCCGGACTTATTTTGGACATATATTTTTTCACCCCCAAGAGGGGGTGAAAGTCACCCTAGGATAAAAGCACACATCGGCACAATATCACTTTTTTTCTTTGACATGTAAGCTATACGTATGCCAAATTTCATGTCAATCCAAGCGGTTCTTTAAAATTTAGAGCAAAAACCGTGAAAGAATGGACTACTCGTGCATTTGTCGGCTCCCAGCTCCCCCTTCACCTACCACGACTAGTCATCAATTGAACTACATTTTTAAAAATTCGTGTAAAATACCAGCTTTTCTAATATGTAAAATGATTTTTTCTACTGGCAATATTTTTAAAGTTATTCTAAATGTTTATAAACCACAAACTTCCACAAATTTTGGCATTAGGATTTTTGACTACAGTCGAACCAGCTTCCGTGCCAAGGAAAAGTATTCCTATAACCGGGATATTCTCATAACCGATCATTGGTGGCTAGTAGAAACGTTTCGGTACCTCAAATTTCTATTCCTTAAAGCGGGATATTCCCATAACCGATATTCTAATAAGCGGGTTCGACTGTATATTAGATAATTTTTTATCTTTTTTAGTACATTTTGATAGCATCAGTTTTCTACTTTCATTTGGCATACGCAGAATTGCCCTATCTTCATTATTTTCTGTTTTATGTTATTGCAAAATAAAGGTCTCTGGGATAAACAATTATAATAACTCTTTAAACTAATTAATGGATCGGTCTCAAATTTTGAGGGTTTGTTAAGTACCCCAATACCCAACTTTGGCTGAAATACTAAAGTTCTAAGGTAGTTTTAGTAAAAGTTATTAACAAATAACGATTTTCACTTATTTTGCAGTTTGCGTAGCAACAAATTAACTTTTTAACTTTCAAAAATCGACATTTTGAAGGTTTTTTAATATTCTAAAAAAATAAATTTTGTAATTTTATGTCAACTATTTAGCTTTTGAATGGGGTGCAAAAGATCGAAAAAATCGCGATTTTTGCACTAAGTTGTTAATAATTAAAAAACGGACGCGAACTCTAGGCAGGAAACAGGTAGGTTTTCTTCCTATAGGTCTACAATAACTAAAAAAGTAGTCATCTACCTGGATCTTTGAGTGTCCCGAACATGGTCTATTTCTAGCTTATTACCCTGGAGTATCTGGTCTCTTCAAGATTGGTACTCTCGTCTGTGTCATCTTCATGGTAATTTCGTATACTGCAGGAGATATGTATATGGCATCAATTATATCTACAAGGGAAATGCCCTTCTGTACAAAAAATTATGTATGATACTACAGGCTAGCTTAGGAATGGGGTACATACCAAAAGCATGAACGTTAATAAAAGGGGCTTTTATACCCAAACCTGAAGACATACAACGTACATTTGTACTGAAGACTCTATGCTTTATCGATAGGCATATTGTTGGTGTATCGTGTGAGAGTCCGGTACATCAGGAGCAGTATGCCTATCGAGCCGGAGGAGAATCGGCACTGAATCATCTCGTACAAAGAGTCGAGTATGTAACAAAGAGGTGATGTTGCGTGAATTTCTTGATGTAGAGGGAGCATTCGACACCTCTTATGAAGCGATCACAAGGGCGATTCATCTAAAAGGAATAGACGAAAAAAGCTGCAGATGGATAGACTGCATACTGAGGAGCTGTGTGATATACGCAACGTTGCTGGGGGATACAGTGTCAGCACAGGTAGCCAAAGGCTGTCCCCAGGGGGAGTTTTATCTCCTCTCTTGTGGAATCTGGTCAAGGATGGGCTGATAGCTAGACTCAACAATGACATGTGTCATATTCTGGGGTATACGGATGACCCGGTCATCTTAGCCTACGGTAAGCTTAATGGCACAGTTCGAGACAGAAAACAACATGCTCTGACTGTAGTTATAGAATGGACTCAAATATAGGACGTAATATAAGCCAGAAATTCAAAGTCATGAATTTAACTAAAAGGAAGAATTTATTTCGTTTTGGTAGTTTATTCTTATCTTAGGTAACTTTATTTTTATAAAGCCCTACCGGAGATTTTGCGATGCACCGGAGCTCAGGGGTCGTATTTTCCAATTCAATCGAATACTTTCGCATACGAGTTAACTCGAATGAAAAATTTCGTATACGAACGTGAATGTGTATTTTTGAACGTCCTTCGAAATGTTATATGTATACGAGAAGAATTTGAACCGGCAACACTGCAAATTCGAATAACATTGAACTTATTTGTCATCTGAAGAGTCACAATGTTGCCATACTTTTTTTGTCTATTTCTTGTATAATTTCAATTAATGGTATAATCGCAGTACTAAAAACAAATGTTATATTTGTTATATATACTGGGGTATAATGTACATACAAGAATAAGATTGTATAAGAACGTTTAGGGCCGGTTGTTCGAACGCTAATCAACAATGATCACTATCAAATATTTAATTACTGTCACCAAAACTGTCAATGTCAACTTTTATTGGGTTGCTGAAAACATAATTGATTAAAATTATGAGATTAGTTAATCAATTAAATAACAATTATTAACATAATTGATTAAGTAATTTCATATTATGTTTTCAGCAACCCAATCAAAGTTGACATTGACAGTAATTAAATATTTGATAATGATCATTGTTGATTAGCTTTCGAACAACCGGCCCTTAATATAATATATTTTTTATTTAACATATAAAGATAATAACTTATAGTCTGAACAAATTATAAAAAAGGCCATTTTTGGGAAAAGTTGTTTAGCAGTTGTTTTAGGTGTAATCAAATCTTAAGATTGCATAGGTATATTAGTAATATCAATTTGCAAAGTCCGCAGAAAGTGTGCTATTTTGTTTAATATTATTTTTGTATCCAGTATTTAAACTTTACACTGATATTTTACTATTTACTTTTCAAAACTTTACTTCAAAGCGATTTTTTAAATGCACCTTTATGTAATGTGATAGTATGAAAAAATTAAGGATATGGCAACGGTGCCATATGTCAAGTTTGGAGCTTAGATCCAATCAGTGATATCATCACTGGATCCAATGGACCGTGATAGTGTGACGTCAAAACGTCAAAATTTTTCCAAACACGTTGTGTCTAGGTATACGCTAACGTGTACGCAAATAAAAAAGTTAGGTAGAATTAAACGTCATAACAAATATTTTTCTATCAAACAAACACTAAACATATCAAAATAGCGTGTATCAAAATATACAGTCACTGCCCACGCTAAATAGTCACTAGCTTGATGAAGTTTTTTAATTTGCGTATTTTAACTTTTTTATTTGCGTACATTTTAGCGTATACCTAGACACAACGTGTTTGGAAACCTTTTTTTTGACGTTTTGACGTCACGACTATCACGGTCCATTGGATCCTATAGACAGTATAGACCATTCCAGGGTGACGTCATTTGACAGCGGCTGAGGGGCAAACACCTTGTAAACAAAGTAAGTTTACTGCAGAAAACCATTGTTTTAATTTGAATATGATTAAAATACCAGCGTTTTGTTCAGTTGTGAAGTGTTCTAGTAAAGGTAAAAGAGATAAAGTGAGTTTTTTTAAGATACCAGCCGCATTTAAAGATCGAGCTGTTTTAGATGCACTGTCAAGAGAACGACGAAAGTTGTGGGTCAATAATACGGATTTACTGATTATACCGGGTTTTTAAATCCCCTGTGAGGGTGCCATAATATCCAATATTTGACATTTTTGAAGTTAAAACCACATATTTTTTATAATAAAAAGAGAAAATAGCAAAAATAACACTGAAAACACAATACAGGGTGATCAACTTCTGTGACAAAGTCCAATATATCTGTTATTATAAAATATATGAAAAAAAGTTGTTAATAAAAGTTATAGATACCTTTAATGTACACATTTTAAAATTAGTGAGAAATATACAGGGTCCTCCATAACACGGTGCCAAACTAAAGTTTTGTTTTTTTAAATGGAACACCCTGTATTTTATTCAAAGTCTGGTTTCTCTACATTTTTCTGATTAAAAAGATATAACACTTGTCTAGGGTTATACTGAGTGTTTCAAAGTTATGAGCACTTTTATCAAAAAATCATACTGATTTGATCGCCCTGTATGACTCTAAAAGTATAATATAAACTTATTTTTTTACTGCTGTTGACTGTCAATATTAAAGTAGTTTTGCAACAACGTGCAATTTTTTTATCACTACACAAATTGTATACAGGGTAAGTCAAAATGCAAATAAAAGATTTTCTTCATATTTTTAAATGGAACACCCTGTATTTTATATTACCATCGAAAAGTTCTTTCATTATACTTGCATATCTTTTAAATATTCCCTATACCTAAAGTTATTAGTTTTCGAGATATTTTAGTTTTATTGTCGATAACTCATAGATACGTTTATTACAGTAAATTAATTACCCATAATATGAGAAACCTCCAATGAGTTTGTTAATGATAATTAAAATTAGACTGCATTTCATTTTTTCTCCAATTTTATGGTAAATTATATACAATAACGACAATTTTATATTTACTAACAAAATGATATTAATTTTCGTCGAAGAAATGGAAACTATAAATTGCTGCAAGTTTTTGTTTAAGGTGGCTTTGAAATAATTGACACAAGAACTGTCAGATGTAAGATTTTAAATATCTGTACGTTTTTACTTTTGTTATTGATTATAATTGTTTGCCATATTGTTATAATTGTTACCCAACAATGAATTTTAGTCGTGAAGAAATGACAGACATGATATGGTTTTTAGGAGAGTGTTTCAAAAACTCATTAGTTGCCACAAGAATTTATAAGGAATGGTGTCCATAGCGTCAGCAACCAAATAAGATAGCATTTGACAACTTATTTGACAGGTTTAATCGTACTGGTTCTGTTTATGAAGCAAAGGAAAAAACAAAATTCATTATTACGAATGAAAATTAATTAAATGTTTTACTGTCTGTTACAGAAAATCCTCATACAAGTATTCAAAATATTACAAGAGAGCAAGATATAAGTTATGGATCTATCCAGAAGATAGTCAAGAAAAACAACATGTACCCATATCATATACAAAAGAGTACAATTTTGTCAATGGTCAACAAAAACAAATAGTTATACTGAGAGATTTTTTTGAGTTTGTCCTTTTTTTTGGAGACGAGGCAACATTCCACAAAAATGGTAGTGAAAACAGACACAATTTTCATTATTATTCCACAACCAATCCGTACTGTGCTCAGACACATAGTCAAACAAGATGGTCCTTAAATGTTTGGGGTGGAATCAGAGGCAATTACGTTATAGGTCCTTCTCTCTATGAGGAATCGGTAAATGGTGAGGTTTATTTAAATTTTCTAGTGAATCATTTACCTATTCTACTTGAAAATGTACCATTAAACATCCGCCAACATATGAGCCCCTGCTCACCACAACGCACTTCTCAACGATGAACTATTTCCTGAAAGATGGATAGGAAGAGATGGGCCAGTTCACTGGCCACCCAGATCACCAGAATTAAACGAAAGTGACTTCTTTTTTTGGGGTTATATTAAAGACGTAGTCTATAGGGCACCTCCAACAATAGTTGATGATATGAGAGTAAGGTTTCAAAACGCCTTTCAAAGTGTCACACAACAAATGCTTAAAAACATCTGTAGGTCTTTTTAAACTCGTCTCCAAGCTTGTGTAGACGTTATGGGAGGTCATTTTGAACACCTTTTATAACATAAGAGGTACGATGAACATTTTTTTTATTTAATTTAGTTTTTTTAATAAATTTTGATAAATTAAAGTATTGTTATTAATAACTAAGTAATACATGTTGCTATCAACAATAAAACTAAAATATCTCAAAAACTAATAACTTTAGGTATAGGGAATATTTAAAAGATATGTAAGTATAGTGATAGAACTTTTCGATAATAATATAAAATACAGGGTGTTCCATTTAAAATTATGAAGAAAATCTTGTATTTAAATTTTGACTTACCCTGTATACAATTTGTGTAGTTATAAAAAAATTGTACATTGTTGCAAAACTACTTTAATATTGACAGTCAAAAGCATCAAAAAAATAAGTTTATATTACACCGTTAGAAACATAAAGGGCGATCAAATCAGTATGATTTTTTAATAAAAGTGCTCGTAACTTTGAAACACTCAGTATAATCCTAGACAAGTGTTATATTTCTAGAATCAGAAAAATGTAGAGAAACCAGATTTTGAATAAAATACAGGGTGTTTCATTTAAAAAAACATAACTTTGGTTTGGCACCGTGTTATGGAGGACCCTGTATATTTCTCACTAATTTTAAAATGTGTACATTAAAGGTGTCTATAACTTTTATTAACAACGTTTTTTCATATATTGTATAATAACAGATATATTGGACTTTGTCACAGAAGTTGATCACCCTGTATTTGCCCCTCATCTACGCTGTCAAAGTCACGTGACCTGGAATGGTCTATGCTAAAATGGTAAGGCGGTGCGGGGTGCAGCTGCATCCCAGACCTCGTTTTTCTTACCTATCTTTTTTAATGAATTTTTTTGATTTTTGTCCATTTTATTATTATATTTAATTCAATTCTAAACGTATTCCACCCATTACAGCATTTAAAACTCTGTGAGTTTACGTGCTTTTTTGAAAAAATGACTTTTGGGTGCAAATGATGAAAATTTCGTATCCTGAAATGGACGTTTCTGATGTTCCACCTGGAGCTAACAGAGCTACGGGACAAGGTCGGTGTTACTTATGTCAGAGAAAAAAGACCTAAAGTCCCGGCATAACTGTATTTTGTGTAAACACTTTGTGTTGCTCATTCTGTGAAAAATTTCATGTGTTTGGCTTCCGACGATAATAATTTTTTTAAGAAGAAATGAGTACTTTTTTTGTAAAATTATGTTTCGTACTATAATAAATAAGTCCTAATTATCTTTCAAATTAATTTCACCGACGTTCACATATAAAAAAATGGATATACAGATGGGGTGCAAATGTACCCCGCACCGTTGTTTACGTAAGAATCTAAGCACCGCCTTACGAGGGTTAAAGAATTATTTAAACCAGCCATTGAAAATAAATTTAAATGTAAAAATAAATATTGTATACAACAACATAATTAACACTATCAGCTAAAACTGTCATGACAACTGAAATGACCTTGAGATGACAACAACAATTCGTATACGAGCATCACGATTCGAATGGTTCATACCCATTCCAGTCGTCGTATACGAAAAAATTCGTACACGAAGTATTCGAAAATACAAGACACCGGATTTCAAGCGAAATTCTTCTAATTTCGTATGCCAAATATGCTCGAATGAATTCGAAAATAAAACCCCAGGCATATTACCCAAAGAATGGGCAACGTCGATCTTTATTTGTCTCCCTAAAAAGAAAAATGCAAGAGAATGCGGCGACTACCTCACCATTAGCTTGATGCCTATGTGCTAAAGTTGCTACTGGAAGTCATCCATAACCGAATATTATATCATAAACTGGACGTAGGCATTAATGATACGCAATTTGGGTTTCGCAAAGGCCTAGGAACGCGTGAAGCTCTATTTTCTTAATATACTAATGCAAAGGTGCCTGGACGTCATATAGTCCAGGAACCGAAGCTTTTCACCTCGCAATTTTTACAGAATCGATCGATTTGCTTGAAAATTTGAGAATAAGTAGAGGATAGTCCAAGGATCAAAATCTATATTATGTCGAAAAGCGCTTTCACCATGGGGGTGGTTGCCACCCCATCTTGGGGGTGGAAATTTTTATTATATTTTGACCACAAAAGTTGATAAAAACATTTATTTTAAGCAAAAAATGTTCTAAACATTTTTTTGATAAAATATAGTTTTTGATTTATTCGCTATCGAAAGTGTTAGTTTTATATCGAAAAAATCAATGTTTTTCGATATTATACTCATTTACAATTTACTCAATTTTTGCCGTAGACAAAATTTTTTCAAACCAAGTTCTTTGAAATTAAATAACCTACAATTTCATATTTAAACATTTTTTCGTATCTCTGATGCTAATCTATATCTATATCTACTGATATTCTTAAGAAAATAGCATTTTTTACCAAACTACAAAAATTCGTTATTCGCTTTTAACTCCAGTTTTTTTAAAACTAATTATTCTAAGCCAGTCAAACTTTTGGAATCTATTAATAATACATAAATAAAGAAGAGTGAATAAGGCCAATCACTAAAAACACCGCTAACTTATATTATTATGCTTCTAATTGGATTACTCCTTTTTTTTTTTCAAAAAAATATATTGATTTTTTAACCGTAAATTTATATTTTTTATCCTAGAAAGTTTGGTAAAAAAGAATTTTATAGTTTTTTACAAGATCTAGGCTGTTAGAATTAAATCCTCAGTCGCAAAAAGAGGTGGCTTTGAAAGGATTGGTAAAGGTGGTTTTCGCATGTTATTACAATTTTTAATTGTCAATATGTAGCTTACTCAATTTTTGCCGTAGAAAAAATTCTTGTAAACCAAGTTCTTGGGAATTAAACAGACTACAATTTTATATTTAAATATCTTTTCGTATCTCTGATGCTAATTTCTCTATTCTGAAGAAATGGACATTTTTTACCAACCTACAAAAATTTGTTATTCGCTTTTAACTTCATTTTTTTTAAAACGAATCATTCTAAGCCGGTCAAACCTCTAGAACCTATTAATAATACATAAATAAAGAAGATAAAATAAGGTAAATGACTAATTTTATTTAGGGTAGTAAGTAGGGGGAAGTTTTCGATCACTTTTTCGCTGAAAAAAATAGGGACTGACATTCTTTTTATTATAAGTCACTTAATTTTTGAGCTAGAGACTATTTTTTTATTTCTGGAGATAGATATTTTTAAATACTTTAAATTAGTTTAAAGGAATTATCCTCGAAAAATGCATTTGAAACTACAATATTTAGCATTTTAAAAAGAAGAGCTAACATATAATGAAGTCTAGCTCGATAACTATTGGTCTTAAAGAAAATTAAACAAAACGGTTTTGTTTATTTTTTCAAAAGCTACATTTTTGTTAAGCAAAGTTGTTTTGATAAAACGAAAACTTTTTGAGTTATTGGCGGAAGACTGATTTAAAACATTGATTTTTTCGATATAAAACTAACACTTTCGATAGCGAATAAATCGAAAACAATTAATTTTATCAAAAACATGTATAGAACGTTTTTTGCTTAAAATGAATGTTTTTACCAACTTTTGCGGTCAAAATAAAATAAAAAATTTTCACCCCCGAGATGAGGTGGCAACCATCTCCATGATAAAAGCGCCTTTCGGCCTCATATAGATTTTGATCCTTGGACTATCCACTATAGTCGGAGAGATAGAAGCGGATTTTGTGCGTGATAAGTAATATGGAAAAACTATACGGGGATATGTTGAATACGTTGTGTACATGACTTTCACCAACTACCGGAAACCAGAGTTGGGGCCGAGGGTAGTTATAAGGAGTCAAAATCGCGGATTTTATAATTTTTTTTTATGACGCTCATGATCGAGATAGTGCACCAAAATTTGGGAATAAGTAGGTCATGACGTAACTAAGTAAAATCTCTAGGGGCGAAACGCTGCGTAGCCGACAAAGGGGTGGGGGTAGGGGTGAATATAAAAAATATAAAGGGTTTTTTGCGACGTTCGTGATTGAGATAGTGGACCAAAATTTGGGAATAAGTAGATCATGACATTACTAAGTAAAATCCCCAGAGCCGGAAACCAGAGTTGGGGGTGAGGGTAGTTATAAGGGGTCAAAGTCGCCGTTTTTATTATTTTTTTTGTGACGCTCATGATCGAGAGAGTGCACCAAAATTTGGGAATAAGTAGGTCATGACGTAACTAAGTAAAATCTCCAGGCGTGGCACGCTGCGTGGCCGACAAAGGGGTGGGGCAGGGGTGAATAAAAAAATATAAGGGTTTTTTTGCGACGTTCCTGATTGAGAGAGTGTACCAACATTTGGGAATAAGTAGACAATGACATAACTAAGTAAAATCTTCAGAGCCGGAAATCAGAGTTGGGCATGAGGGTAGTTATGAGGGGTCAAAATCGCCGTTTTTATTATTTTTTTTGTGACGCTCATGACCGAGATAGTGCACCAAAATTTGGGAATAAGTAGGTCATGAGGTAACTAAATACAATATCCAGGGGTGGAACGCTGCGTGGCCGATAAAGGGGTGGGGGTAGGTGTGAATATAAAAAATATAAGGGGTTTTTTGCGACGTGCTAGATTGTGATAGTGCACCAAAATTTGGGAATAAGTAGACCATGACTTAGCTAAGTAAAATCCCCAGAGCCGGAAACCAGAGTTGGGAATGAGGGTAGTTTTAAGGGGTCAAAGTCGCAGTGTGTATTATTTTTTTGTGACCCGGCACAACATTTGTCCCCCACGCAGCGTTCCGCCCCTGGAGATTTTACTTAGTAATGTCATTATCTACTTATTCCCAAATTTTTGTGCACTATCTCCGTCATGAGCGCCACAAAAAAAATAATAAAAATCGCGACTTTTACCCCTTATAACTACCCTCGTCCGCCACTCTGGTTTTCGCCTCTGGGAATATTACTTACTTATGTTATGGTCTACTTATTCCCAAATTTTGGTGCACTATCTCAATCACGAACGTCGCAAAAAAACCCTTACATTTTTTTATATTCACCCCTGCCCCACCCCTTTGTCGGCCACGCAGCGTTCCACTCCTGGAGATTTTACTTAGTAATGTCATGACCTACTTATTCCGAAATTTTGGCGCGCTATCTCGATCATAAGCGTCACAAAAAAAATAATAAAAAACGGAACTTTGACCCCTTATAACTACCTTCCTTCCCCACTCTGGTTTCCGGCTCTGGGGATTTTAATTATTTATGTCATGGTCTACTTACACCCAAATTTTGGTGCACTATCTCAATCACGAACGTCGCAAAAAACCCCTTATATTTTTTATATTCACCCCTAACCCCACCCCTTTGTCGGCCACGCAGCGTTGAGCCCCTAGAGATTTTACTTAGGTACGTCATGACCTACTTATTACCAAATTTTGGTGCACTATCTCGATCATAAGCGTCATAAAAAAAAATAATAAAATCCGCGACTTTGACCCCTTATAACTACCCTCGGCCCCAACTCTGGTTTCCGGCCGTTGGTGAAAGTCATGTACACAACTAATTCAACATATCCCCGTATAGTTTTTCCATATTACTTATCACGCACAAAATCCGCTCCCAGCTCTTAGACTACTACTTATTCTCAAATTTTCAAGCAAATCGATCTATTCTGTAAGAATTGCGAGGTTTTGACTATTTTAAGCTTCATTACTTGGACTAATATACCTATATGCGTGTTTTATTGACTATAATAAAGTATTCGACAAAGTAAGACATGAACAATTAATGCATGTCCTGAAATCAAAGAAGATAGACTACTGACCTCAGGATTATATCAAATTTATACTATAAGCAACGAGAAAAAGTACGTCTTCACGAAGAGATATCAGAGGAAATTGAAATCAGACGTGGGATGAGACAGGGATGCGTGTTGTCGAATGATGCAGGATGCGAATTCTGTTTAATGCCTACTCGGAGGAGATCTTGAGAAAAGCTCTCGAGAGTGAAACAGATGGAATAAAGGTAAATTTAGTTCCCATTAACAACATTAGGTATGCAGATGACACTGCCATCTCAGTCGAAAATATTGGAGATTTTCAGAGGCTGGTGACCAGAATAGCGGAGTTTGTACCAGAATACGGTCTAACAATGAACGTCAACAAGACAAAATTTATAAGAATATCGAAAACTCACAGAACTGGTGATTACTTCCAGGAAATTAAAATCAAAATAAAAAATGCTAGAGCAAATTTTAACAAAATGAGAAAAGTGCTCTGCACAAGAAATATTTGAAGTTGTAGCTAAGAGTTAGGTTGGCTAGGTGCTACGTTTTCTCGACTTCGTTTTATGGAATGGAAGCTTGGACCTTGAATGCTGCATCAATGAAAAAACTAGAATCGTTTGAGCTGTGGGTGTGCAGGAGAATTCTGAAAATATCGTGGACAGAATACGTCACAAAGAGGGTCTGAGATAGAGCTCCATTTTCCCGGCCCCTTTTGATTTCCCGGGAATCCAGAGTTGGTAATTTGGATTTCCCGGAAATTTCCGGGATTCGGGAAATTTAAAAATAAAAAGAAGAAATTGTTTTTGTTCTAATTTTTCAATGCAATTAGTATAAAAAATTTGATTACAAATTAATAATGTTTAGAAAAATTCAAAAATTTAAAAGACAATTAAAAATTTTAAAGAAAACTTTAAAAATAGAAAAATTATTGTGTAATCTGAATTTTCGTTGTTTTTATTATTGAAATATGTTTTACAAAAACATAAATTGTTGAATGTTTGATCTTTCAGGCTGGCTCCTTTTTTGTACACAAAGGGCCTAGCCGGGTAAGATGGTGAAAAGTGCCCCCAGCTCGATTTAAATTCCATATAGGCCACTTTGTAGCACATATAGAGGAACTCACTTTCTGAAATTTTTAGCCCCCTAGGTGGTCACGTGACCCCCCTAGAGCCTAATTAGGCTTTTTATGTTTTTATTTTTTATCTCAGCCGCATCAAGAAAAAGCCAAAAACGTTATTTAAAAAAGTTGTAAGTTTCAAAAAGATCTATATGAAAAAATTTTTTTTTATTTTTTTGGCGGGAAATTCGAATTTTTAGAACAATTTTAAACTTTTAAATAACTCTGAAAAAAAAACTAAGACACTCGTTTTTACTAAAATCAATTATAATGTGTATTTTTGCACAGTCTTTCACGCTGAATTTTTTCAGATTTTTAAAATTGGTGAAACGTACCTTTAAAAATAAAAAACCACATTTTTTGGGTTTTTTTTTTTCGTTTTTTGATATAATTTTATATATGTTTTTCAAAAAATTGAACACCGTCACTAGAATAGGTAAAAAACTGAAAAATAATTGGGGTTTGCTTAATAAAAAATTTTTGTAACGCCATCCATTTTCAAGATACAGGGCGTTGAAGAAAACAAAATTTTACATATTTTTTACGATTTTCCCGAAACTACTGGCAACATTGTAATAAAACTTGGCAGGTTTTAAGAGGTAGTTATTGTGCATGTTTTGACATACAATTAACGATCTGATATTCATCATTGGCGCGCATAGGGGTAATGGTCTGAACTTTTCAAAGAAAAAAAGATAGTACGCCACTGACATATTTCAAATTAACAATCATTTTTGAATTCCTACTTAAATTTGCAATAAAAAATCTATCATCTTATTTTTTCACACGACGCGCCGTTTTGCTACAAAAAATAAAGTATCTTAACGCTTCCAAAGTATTTGAATTAATTTTGATAATGGATGTAATACCAGTTTATTATGTAGATGTAGAAATTACTAGAAGTTCGAATACTTTGTAAAGGTTAAGATCTTTTATTTTTTGAATAAAAATGGCGCGTCGTATGAAAAAATAAGAAGATACATTTTTTGTCACAAATTGAACGAGGAATTCAAAAACGATTGTTAATTTGAAATATGTCAGTGGCGTACTACCTTTATTCTTTAAAAAGTTCAGACCATTACCCCTATGCGCGCCAATGATGAATATCAAATCCTTAATTGTATATCAAAACATGCACAATAACTACCTCTTAAAACTTGCTAAGTTTTATTACAATGTTGCCAGTAGTTTCGGGAAAATCGTAAAAAATATGTAAAATTTTGTTTTCTTCAACGCCCTGTATCTTGAAAATGGATGGCGTTACAAAAATTTTTTATTAAGCAAACCCCAATTATTTTTCAGTTTTTTACCTATTCTAGTGACGGTGTTAAATTTTTTGAAAAATATGTATAAAATTGTATCAAAAAACGAAAAAAAAAACCGAAAAAATGCGGTTTTTTATTTTTAAAGGTACGTTTCACCAATTTTAAAAATATGAAAAAATTCAGGGTGAAAGACTGTGCAAAAATACACATTATAATTGATTTTCGTAAAAACGAGTGTCTTAGGTTTTTTTTCAGAGTTATTTAAAAGTTTAAAATTGTTCTAAAAATTCGAATTTCCCGCCAAAAAAATAAAAAAAAATTTTTTCATATAGATCTTTTTGAAACTTACAACTTTTTTAAATAAAGTTTTTGGCTAGCTCTTGATGCGGCTGAGATAAAAAATAAAAACATAAAAAGCCTAATTAGGCTCTAGGGGGGTCACGTGACCACCTAGGGGGCTAAAAATTTCAGAAAGTGAGTTGCTCTATATGTTCTAAAAAGTGGCCTATATGGAATTTAAATCGAGCTGGGGGCACTTTTCACCATCTTACCCGGCTAGGCCCTTTGCTGAAGTTGAAAACGCACTTTCTGTTGATGTAGATCTGATGCTTTTTAGCGAAGTGAGTAATTTTTTAAACTTCAGGTCAGCTGATTTGCACTAATCTAATACCGTATTAAATGTCCTATATACTAATTCTTCATAAACATAATTTTAATTCAAAATAAATATTTATGTTATAATTCTGGATGCTTCAAAATGAATCGGATCGTCGCATAAACAAAATAATGTTTATGCTGACGGATGTGATACATTCTGATTTTACCCCAAAATTGGAAAGTTTAACCCGGGAGCAGTCGCGCCAAAAACTCTAACATTTTATCCTCTTCCGCGATAATTTGAAGAAAAATTTTGTATCATAACTTTTCACTCGTAAGTGCCTCGAGGAAGATTGTAGTAATGCGTGAGAATTAAAAAAAAAAATTTAAGTTTTTTTTGTCAAATTTACGGCTTTGGTGAGAACCAATTAGCTTTAAAATTGTTAGAAATAGATATTTTTAACATAACAAGTCAATAAAAATATTATACAATAGAAATTTCTTTTAAATTCGCATTCTGAGATTTTTTCTCATTTTCAATATAATTGAAAAATAAATATTTTAAGTGAAACGATTTAAAATGATTATTAAGCAGAGATAATAATTGTATCAGAATCATTTATTCATTGTGTTAGTAATATCTCCGCTCATAATTTAAAATAAAATATTTTAAAATCCCGGAAAATCTGTAAAAATTCCCGGGAATCGGGATTTCCATTTTTTACTGATTTCCCGGGAAATGTGTCCCGGGAATGCAGCTCTAGTCTGAGAAAGATGAATAAAGAAATGGAAATCTTAAATACCAGCATAGGAAGACGCAGAATATCGCGCAACCTGAGAGAATGGTACAGATGTACCGAGTGTCCCAATAAGAATGGCTCTCGGCCATATCTCAGGAACCGTTTATAGTACAGCTTTGGGAAAAAAATTTTTATAACAAAAGTTGCCTCGAGAAAAGCCTGGAAATTATTTTCATATTTGTAAGTCCACCGCTAGAGGGCGTAATTGAATATCAAAAATTTTAAAATCAAAATTTTGCAAAATTTACATAATGAAAGGGCACTGAAAATCCGATCATCGTATTCTGCGCAAAATTCTGCGAATATTTGATTTCACAAGTGTAACTCTACCTTTGCAAATAAGAGGTGGGGGTGAGTGGGAACCTTGTTATGAAAAATGGCTGTAAGTCCGGTTCGGCTTAAACGACTTTTGAAAATTTGGTCTCGTTGAAAACAGATCTTTGTCGCTAATGTAAGAGTTATAATTACGAAACAGCCTAGTAAGTAATATGCCAGCTAGGGGGCGCTATTTTATGTTTTTCAGAAATCTAGTTTTCTCTGGAAAATATTAAATACAAGTATGCACTTTTAACCCTGTATTATAAAATTAGACCAAATTATCAACAGAATATCGAAAACCGCATGTCGATACCTTTTTTCTATCTCGAGATATCTTAAGAAACGTATAAATTGTAAACAAACTGATAATGTCACCGGTAAACGAAGTTAAGGAAATCAAAGTGAAAACGGGTAGTGTGCTATGGAAACAAATTAGAGCAGGACACTTGCGGAGTGCCGACAGAAGTGAATATTTCTCATAGATTCAATTATATTGGGTTCGATTCAATTCGATTCATTTAATTGGATTTAATTTTATTTATTATAATTATGCTTATAATTTAGTATATTTAAAATATACCCAATTTAATACATAATATAATATATGGTTTGTGAAACGTAGGAAAGAGTTTGAAAATCTTACAATCGCTGAAATTTTTAAACTTTTTGCTACGTTTTACAAACTGTACTAGTGATTTTACTCATTAATTTTAGAATTAACAAACTTTCAAAAGAAGTTTTACTTCAAATTTGATAGTGAATTTAATTATTATTATATAAAATGAATAGGATGTTTAAAAATACAATTTGAGGATAAGCAGGTTGAAAGGAATAATTTAATCAACAAATTTAAAAAAGTCACTTTTGTATAATGGCCTCCCCTTTAATGAGAGTATCTAAAAATAAATGAACTCTTCCATGCATTATTTACGATTAAAATTTACAAGAAGTATTTACTATACTTCATCAGTAATTAAACTTTAAATTAAAAAATATCGGTTACATTATTAAGAAACATAATAATTTAAAGCTTTATGTATCTTTATATCTTATTAATCCTAATTTTAACGGGTAAAATCACTAGTATATAATATTATGTATTAAATTAGGTATATATTATATATATTTATTTTAAATTATAGATATAATATATATTAAATAAAATTAAATCTAATCGAATGGAATCTAATTGAATCAAACGAATATAATCGAATCTATAATAAGTATTCACTTCTGTCGGCATTTCGCAAGTGTCACGCTTTAATTTTTTTTCCACAGCACACTACTTGCTTCCATTTTGATTTCCGTAACTTCGTTTACAGGAGACATCATCAGTTATGTTTAAAAATTAACACGTTTCTTAAGATATCTCGAGATAGAAAAAAGGTATCGACATGCGGTTTTCGATATTCTGTTGATAATTTGGTCTAATTTTGTAATACAGGATTAAAAGTGCATACTTGTATTTAATATTTTCCAAAGAAAACTAGATTTCTGAAAAACATAAAATAGCGCCCCCTAGCTGGCATATTACTTACTAGGCTGTTTCGTAATTATAACTCTTACATTAACGAAAAAGATCTGTTTTCAACGAGACCAAGTTTGCAAAAATCAATTAAGCAGAACCGGACTTACAGTCATTTTTCATAACAAGGTTCCCACTCACCCCCACCTCTTATTTACAAAGGTAGAGTTACACTTGTGAAATCAAATATTCGCAGAATTTTGCGGAGAATACGATGATTGGATTTTCAGTGCCCTTTCATTATGAAAATTTTGTAAAATTTTGATTTTTCAATTTTTGACATTCAATTACGCCCTCTAGCGGTGGACTTACAAATATGAAATTAATTTCCAGGCTTTCTCGAGGTAACTTTTGTTATAAAATTTTTTTTTCCAAAGCTGTACTATAAACAGTTCCTGAGATATGGCCGAGAGCCATTCTTATTGGGACACCCGGTGAATTGGGATACACAGCATCTCAATAAACATCATATTACAAATAAACCTTTTAATAATTAAATGCCCGTGGTAATGTTTGTTTAATAAATACGAGTAACCTAGTTTTGCATGCTAGTATTTGATACAAGGTCGAGTTGCAATAATATTCAGTGGGTGTTTATTAACAGTCAGCACTTTAAATTACGGTCACCTCGGCTTACCAAAACAGTAAATAAACAATAACCGACTTTAATTATATTTTTTACGAGAACAGATAAATCAATTAGCAGTTGAGATTCGACGGGGTAACATCGATTTCAAGTAAATAATATACCACCAGTTATTTTCTGTGATATATTTAACGTGTAAATAAATGTCTTAACAACGAACTATAGTTACTACATCAACCCTCATAGTCGGGGTAACCACCCCTCAGTATCCAGGGTGGCTCAGAAGGCGGGAGCCACCATACCGGTACATCAAATAAACTTTTCAAAGCAGTCGTCTCTAAAGTCAGAATAGACACTTAAAGAAAAAGAAGAAGAAGGGGCCACGAGAAGCACGCTTTGATTAACGCTGATCTACAGCTTCATTCTTGCTAGGAACATACCGAACAATTTGAAAAGAACGGAAACAAATTTTATACATATTTTTTTGTAGTGATTTTATGTAGTGACAGCATTTTAGAAATATTGTAAAATATTATTTTGTAAGTTTGGATGGGTATCTTACCTTTAGCTAAAAATTCAAACATTAATGAGAACTCCGACAGCTGATCCCTTGGTTTATGCTGTACGTTATGGAAACTGTATGGATCACTTCCACCCCAAGCGAACTGCCTCTCGTAGGCGAGTTTATTTTGGAGTTCTTGTAACTTTTTATGTTCCTTGTGCTTCCTCGGTTTAATTGGCTTGGGAGGTTTCTCCTTTTTAACTTTCTCGATTTTCTGTTCCTTGGAAAGATACTCGTGATCGTTAAGAGCACTTTGAGCAGAAAGTTGTTGTACAGGCTGGTCTTTCTGGGGCTGATCGACGGTTTCTTTCTCTGAACTTTGTATACAATAGGAGTGCTCGTTAAATACCTAAAAATAAACAGAAATGAAAATTTCCAAATGAAGTTAAAAACGTTACATGGAATACAATATATATGAGTTTTTGTTTTGTAACTTTTACAAGAAAAATGTAGACTCTGTTCCACTTAAATAAAAATGTATCACCAAAATCAATGACAACCATTTTAGACTACAAGACTATATTTACACAAGTGTAAAAAAAATAAGGCTTGTTCTTTAGGTGCCTCTTGCATTACTGAAAAAAAAATTTTTTGAAACGTTTATTCAGCAATCTGCTAGTTATAAAAATTCTAACAATAAAAAAAAAATTGACGTTAGAGAGGTCAGTCCAATGACTGGACCTCTAGGATGGAACAAACATGACATTCCGATAATATGCTACATACAAACATACATTTTACATTTACAAACAATACATATATCTAAAACATAAACCCAATTACGGTGAGTTATAAAACTTAATTATAAATAAGGTCCAGTGGATTTTTACGTTTTAGTCTGTGAGTTTGTTGACTATTATCAAGCAAGTTTATTGCCAGGGTAATTGGATGGCTTTCTAGGCGTTTTATGTACCGAACACTGCACTGAACTATCACTTCACTGATCGTAGGTACTTCTAGATCACAATAAATGTCTTTGTTTGACACGAACCGTGGGGCGTCTGTTATAGAGCGTAACACTTTGGATTGTAATCTTTCCATTATGGATATGTTGGATTTTGCTGCTGTACCCCATAGCTGGATCCCATAGGTCCAGACCGGTTTGAGTATTATATTGTATACCAACAGTTTGTTCCTTATAGACAACTTCGATGTTCTGCCTAGTATCCAATAATGTTTACGAAATTTTAAATTTAACTGTTGGCGCTTGTTCCATATATGTGTTCTCCATGTCAAAGTTTTGTCCAGGTGCATACCAAGGTATTTAGCGCTTTCGGCTTGTGGAATTGCTTTATTATTTATTTCTATATTGGGCGATATTTTACGACATTTTGTAAATATGATATGTTGTGATTTTGATTCATTGATCTTTATTCGTCATTTCTTTGTCCACTTGTTCCTAATATGCTTTTGAAGAGATTCAGTAGCTGTTGCGGGGTTTTCATCTGTGACTAACTTAGCTGTGTCGTCTGCGCATGTTGTAGTCGTTACATTTTCGTTTGTTGGTATATCGTGTGTAAATATTAAATATAATATAGGACCCAGAACACTACCTTGAGGGACTCCAGATCGTATAGGGTAGATTTTTTATGTATCTGCTTCATGCTTGACACGGTAGTACCTTTCTTCTAAATATGATTTTAGTATAGTAAACATTGAATCAGGAACGATCATTTTTATTTTGAAGAGCAACCCTTCGTGTCAGACTTTATCAAAAGCCTGACTGACGTCAAGAAAAAATGCAGAACAGTACTTTTTTCTTCAAAAGTTTTATTTACTATATCAACGACTCTATGAACTTGTTCTATTGTTGAATGCTTCTCTCCGAAACCAAACTGGTGATCCGGAAAAAGATTGTTATCAGTTATTATCTTCATTAGCCTGGTCGCTATTAGCTTCTCAAATAGTTTAGCTAGTACCGGTAAGAGACTAATAGGACGATAAGAGGTATGCTCGTGAGGTGGTTTACCATGTTTATGGATCATTATTATATCAGCAATTTTCCATTGCGTTGGTACAATTTTGAGCCTTATTGCGGCGTTGAATAGTTGTGTTATTATAACTACACCTTTATCTGGTACCTTTTAAGATAGTTCCTGTTATAAGGTCATAGCCAGGAGTAGGGCTTACAATACCGAACTAAAATCTGAATACCGGTATTTGATATTTGAAATTTGAAATATCGGGATACCGGTATTAAAACCGGTATTCTTATGCCTAGTCTAATTTCTAAAATTTGTTAACTGCTCAGACTTTGAAAATACTCTTTCGGAAGGTACTGATGTTGCAGGTATTGACAAATAATATTTAATAGCCAAATAATAAACTCACGGAAAGTGGATTTGTATTTTTTCCAAAATTCCATCGGGTTAATTTTTCTTGCAAAGTGTGGCATTTCGAAAGAAAATGTGGCATTGGGTAGTAGACGTAAAACATAAACACTCGCTTTATATTGCCGACACCGCCGCTTCTCGATGTTGCCATACTTGGATCGGTGTATGTGTAATCTAATAAATATGCCTGATATAGATTTTAATACAACGAAATTGATTCTTTATCTTCAAAAAAAATTCTTGTAACTAATTAATATTATTTTAAATTAGATTTATATTGAGCATAAATTCAATTTTTATCAACTAATGTTATACCAAAATACCGGTATTTTTAGATAAATACCGGTTTTTAATACCGGACAAAAATCGTCCAGGATTCCGGTATTCGGGATCCCGGAATCCCGGTATTGTAAGCCCTAGCCAGGAGCTTTTTTGGTTTTTAATCTATATTGAATAGTATTTTTTACATCTCTTTTTGTTACTTATTTAATTTGCTCACTTGGCTGTTGGATTGTTGCTAGACTTTCATAGATAGCCTCATCTTCTTCAGCACTGACAGAGGGTAGAGGTTGAAAAACTTCTTCAAGATATTTTCCAAATGCCTCTGCTTTTTCTTGATCTGTTCTCGACCATGAGCCATCTGGATTTCTTAATGCTGGTATGTGTTTACTGGGTTGTTTTAATTTCCTGGTGGCCTTCCAAAGTGAATAATCGGTATCTGCTGTTGGTGTTAAATTTTGAAGATAATTTTCGATGTAGGAGTTTTTGTGCTGTAGTATTGTATTTTTCAGCTGTCTTGCGGCTCTATTGTAGTTCATTTTTTCTTGATGCTGCCTTGTGTTTTGCCATATCTTTCTTAGTCTCCTCTTCTCTTTAATTTGGTTTCTTATATTAATAGGATTGTTTCTTTTATTCTGTGTATCTTTACATTCTGGAGTGGCATTCCAAGCAGCTTCTTGGAGAAGTGTAGTAAATTCGTATACTGCCAATTCAAGTTTATCTTTTGTTTTGAGAGAAATATTAAGGTTTATTTTTTGATGTATTTCTTCCCTGAACTCATTCCAGTCGGTTTTATGATTGTGCAGTTTTGCTGGACGTTCCTTCTCAAGAAATCTTGAATTAGCGTCGCTATTACGGGGGTATGGTCTGAAGCAATTTCATAATTTGGTACAATATTTAGATAGCCTTCTCCAAAACCTTTGCTTACAAAAAAGTCAAGACAGTCCGGAAGTCTACTAGGGTCAGTGGGCCAGTAAATAGGTGTGTAACTAGATAAGTGTTTGAGACTGAAAATTGGCCATCATTAACAACTCTATACTCTTTTTTTAGTGGCGAATGTGTATCCATTTGAGCCACGAGCATTTTGTCTTCGTGGATCCTTTCATATATTATTAGACGTAGAAGGTTACATTTTTTCATTTTCTTACGTTCTATGTCATTAAAACATACTAAAATATACTCAGCTCAATTTTAACCCACCACCACTCTCACAGTCCCCCACCCTATAGTCCTTTTCATGACCATTTTTCAGTGCGTAACAGTTTTTCGATTTCTCTCTAACGCATTAAATTGTATGTGACAGAAAAAAGGCACGTCGCTGATTACAGACATTTATAACATTTATTCTAGTTATTCTAGTTGTCGATAGATGGCGCCATAATCAAAAAATAATTATTTATTAAATAAAATAATAATATTATCAATATAATCTGTACAATTTATAAGACTACACAAATCAAATAAAATACCATTTTATAAATGCAATAGACACAATTGATTTGTTTTTATTCCAAATTGAAAATAAAATGTGACAACTGCCAGATTTAACTAACATGTCATGTCAGAATAAATGTCATAAATGTGTATTATCACGGACTTACCTTTTTTTCTATAATTTGTGACGCACTGAAAAATGGTCATGAAAAGGAGAATACCACCTAAAACGCTATCTTTTCGTTTTTATATTTTTTTTTTCGGAGGGTTGCAATCAATTTAAAAGATTCAAAAAATTCGCACGCACAGTTGAAGCTTTTACAAAACTTGTCTATTTTTATAGACGCGTAGGTTGAGTGTACATAACCTAAAATTGCATTTTTTTCTTTCGAAAAAGGCGTATAACTTTTTTGGAGATGTCTGCAGGTGTTTTTTTTTAAATTTTATGTATTATATAAAAAATATTTCTGATTTTTCCGTAAAATGCGCCACCTCAAAGAAATACTCGTTTTTGAGTGGTTTTGGGGGATTTTCTCCATTTTATAGACTTAAAAAATGGATCAAATCAAGTATTTTTTCATTGGTTTATATCAGCTGAAGTAGCTGAATCCTTTAGGACATTCAAAAATTGACCGAAACACCTTTAAAGACTAAAAAACATGATTTTGCGGGCTTTTTAAGGATTTTTGCGATTTTTTGCGAGGTTAATCATATTTTTGAGATCGATATAACCTGAATTAATTTTTTCATTTTTTTTTTACGTTTAGTCTGTTTAATAAAAAATAAGACTCAGCGCATTTAGTGTCTAGGGTAAGGAGGAGGAGGGTGGTTGGCTAAAATTGCGCCGAGTGTTATTATTTAATCGCATGGAACTTGAAAAAAATTGAATTCTGGGAGTGAGGGCATTTTGCCTATCTTAACGGGATACTTTTTCCCCAAGATATCCCACGCTACATTTTTTAACAATGCTTGTATCTTCTCTATCGGCTTCCATAATTTGTAACACACTTTCATTCGCTCTACATTCTAGCCATGAGATTTTTAACTTTCTTTGGAATATCCACATTTACAAGGTCTCCAGTGATCTCATAATATTGACATGTAAGGTTCGTGTGTTACCATTCAGTCATATGAAATAAGTAAATATAAAAATATGAATCCCTCTAATTGGCTGTATACCATAATAAAAATTACTTAAGAAGTAAAAAATCTTCCTCTGAAAATGGTATATAATTATAAAAAAAATGTTGTTCTGAAGCTATTTCCTTGTGGCATTTTTATGATTAACTATTTAGATGGGAAATAAGCCAGAATTAAATTGAAAAAATAATTTTATTAACGTTTCGACGCCCAAATCGGGTGTCGTTGTCAAAATACTATTAGATTAAACAAAAATGTTGTTGCTAAGTAAAAAAATTCTTCTAATAATTTATTTAATCTGACTCATTTATATTGGCAATTCAGACGTATATTATACATTTTAAAGTAGAAGACTTTAAAATGATATCGCCAATATTTATGAGTTGCGTTCCTGGGACGACTTTATTAAAAGATAGTTCATTCGATTACATGAAATCAATCCCAACTCAAGCATATCCGTCACAAAAAAATCATAGCATGTGATCTGCCTTTAAAAAGGCAACCAAATGCAACGATGACAGTAAAATTCTCGCGTTAGAGATTCCATAATAAAACACAATAGGAAATAAATTCAACATTTCAACAACATTCAAAACAACAAACACATTGAGATCTATTCTATCTAAAACTAAACCTAACAATGAACAAGAACGAACAAAGAATTGCATTTATAAAATACCTTGTCAATGCGAACAATTTAATTTAGGTGAAACATCAAGACCATTAAATGTTAGAATAAATGAACATCAGTCTTATATTAAAAATAGAGAATTTGATAGATCTGAAATATGTCAACACGCATGGGATAATGAACATAGAGTTCAGTGGAGAGATTCAAGTATTGTCCTTTTCATGATCATTTTTCAGTGCGTCACAAATGATAGGAAAAAGGGTAAGTCCGTGATAATACACATTTATGACATTTATTCTAACATGACATTTTAGTTAAATCTGACAGTTGTCACATTTTATTTTCAATTTAGAATAAAAACAAATCAAATGTGTTTCTTGCATTTATAAAATGGTATTTTCTTTGATTTGTATAGTCTTATAAATTATACAGATTATATTTGTAATATTATTATCTAATTAAAAAAAATTATTTTTTTAAATTATGGCGCCATCTATCGACAACTAGAATAATCACAGAACTAGAAGTAATCACCGACGTGCCTTTTTTCTGTCATATACAATTGAATACGTTAGAAAGAAATCGAAAAACTGTGACGCACTGAAAGATGATCATGAGAAAAAGAATATAGTCCTGAAAGAATCAGATAGTAAAAAGAGAAAAATCAAAGAAGCGGCTCTAATTATGCTAAATGAAACCAATTGTGTCGCAAATTCCTCGGTAGAATGCGGTTATCCATACTGAAAGAGGAAGTCAATAGAAAGAAAATACCACTATTAGTAAATCAATAACATATCGAGTTACATATCGAGAGTACATATTTTATATTTTAGTATTACTTATTGTATATCTATGTATTATTAATATTATTTATAATTTAAACATTTATTAGTCATATTATATATAAACATATTAAAGTCAGCATTTGGTATTAGTTTCTGAAAGTAAATTAAATGTAAGACCATATACTTACGATCTCGGGATAGTATCATGAGTTTTTTTTCCTGCTTTTCCCTCGTGATTTACTATGGAATCTCTAACGCGAGAATTTTACTGTCATCGTTGTATTTGGTTGTCTTTTTAAAGACAAATCACATGCTATGATTTTTTGTGACGGATATTCTTGAGTTGGGATTGATTTCATGTAATCGAATGAACAATCTTTTAATAAAGTCGTCCCAGGAACGCAACTCATAAATATTGGAGATATCATTTTAAAGTCTTCTACTTTAAAATGTATAATATACGTCTGAATTGCCAATATAAATGAGTCAGATTAAATAAATTATTAGAAGAATTTTTTTACTTAGCAACAACATTTTTGTTTAATTTAATAGTATTTGGTATTTTGGGCCTGACACCCGATTTGGGCGTCGAAACGTTAATAATAGTTATTTATGGAACAGTTCGTGAAGTATGCTTTTTGCGAACGCACGCGATTTTTAGAGCACGAGCGACAACGGAGCGAGTGCTATAAATCGCGTAAGTTCACAAAAAGTACTTCACGCACAGTTTCATACAATATTTTATCTACGATAAACAAATAAAAAAGCTGCAACTCTTCGTCATTGGAATTCATTTCTATTCTACAATTTTTAGAACTTTGACATTTAAAAATTCTAACTACTTTCAAACCACAAAACTGTCAAAACTTTTGTTGTAATTGATTGCTCATATTGTCATCACCATGACAACGCGAAAGTTAAGGATTGTCACCATGACAACTCGAACGTTACAAACAGTGCGAAAAAGTAAATCCCATTTAAAATACATTGTTACTTCATGCACACTTTAAATCCTTCACGCACTGCGCTATCTATAATGACAGTTTTCACAAACTAAAAACTTATACATAATATGACATAGAGTAGATAAAATTAATTTTTCAATTTAATTGTGGCTTATTTCCCAGTTAATAATATTAAAAAAATGTTTCTAAAAAAGATCCAAAAATACAAAGTACATCACAAACGTTTTCGGACTAGTCCATCATCAGGTTAGACCTAGAAATAAGTAAACCACTGTATAATACTGAAAAAGTTGAAATTTTGACTGTTGAAAAGGTTAAGAAAATTAAAACGTGTGGTTACTTACTCCAGATCCAAAGCATTTGAAACTAGCTACAGAGTTAGGACCTTTCAAAAACAACATTTGAGCCATCTAGGCTACATTGAAAGCGGCAATAAGTCAATGTTTAAAGAATAAATTATTTTTATTTTAAAATGGTGTCTTCTTCTTTTGCTTTAAACTTCATGGTTATGGTTGGAGACAACAGGGAACGGACTGACTGAAATTTGACATTTAACTAATTATTGACAAGACCAATAATTAGTTAAATGGGTCTTGTCAATAATTACATATATCCATATTTGATTGTTTCAATTATAAAAAACACTGTAATACGTTGATACTAAATGGAGTCTAAACAAAAAATGAATTGACAGAGTGAAATTACACTTGCTACACGCTCATACGAAGAGTGTATGTAAAAAAATCAAATTAGGCTACTAGAAACGCTCTCTCTTATCGAACCCCAAAACTTATTGAACAGCCTAGTATTTGGATAAATGTTGAAAATCAGTACTATTCAGTGGCGTGCGGTGATTTTTTCGAAAGGGGAAGCGATTCAATAAGGATATAAAAATATTTTCTTAAGGGTAGAGGGTCGAGCAACTTTCCACCTGATAACACTCTGATGCGCAGGGGCTCTATCAGCAAAGTACTTAATCATGTGAGACGTCCTGCGTACAAGGACTCACACACTAAATCCGTGACGCGTGAATGCGTGAGGCACTCTATTCCCGCTATTTCTAGTGACTAGTGACCTATCATTGATCTGTATTGCTAGCTCGGGCCTTGAGTCCTCGCGCCGGGCTTGGTTTTCTAAAGAAGAATCCTATTTAAAAAAAAAATATACTCCGAGGCATTTTCCACAACACACAACTTTCACTAAAATGACACTTATTTATACTCGAGGTCTATTCTCCTATCAACTTCTGATAATTGTTGAATGCAGTCTTTTTCAATGGATAATAGGGCTAACTTTCAAAGTCTGTCTTCGCTTGTTGAATTTCTTTTAAACTCTTAATTTGAAACTTTTAATGCATAATGCAAAACTTCGTTCAACTGATGCACTTGTGGCTGGGATAGTTAGTAGTACTAATTCACACAACTTGACCACTTCACACAGCGACTTATTTAAACCAGTAGTTATAAAGAAATCCCAGATTTCTGGGTATTTCTTTATCATTCATGTCAGTTGTTTCATAAATGATACTTAACTGAGAATGCAAAGCTGGGATATCAAAAAATTTTCATTATTTAATCCTAATGACATAAATTCCTCTGTGGGAAATTTTGATGAATTATAATTAGAAATATTAAGATTATATATAATTCTACAAATTTTAAATCGTTAAAATTTTGAAAGCTAGAATTCATTTGTTGTAGAATATTATCAAAAGGTCTCTTTGTTTCCTCTGTTTTCTCTGTCTCTCTGTCTCCGAAATTATTAATCTTCATTATTTTTCTTTCATGTTCAAACCCCATATGTTCAGTTTTATCCCAAATATTTTTAAACTGCTCTCGTTTTTTTAATTATCGTATTAATAAAGTCATCAATTTGTCTTATACAAAATGCAATACCATTTGATTTCTGTAAAATGTCAAATAAAAGATCAGTAAAAGGAAATATCTCTGCAAAAAATTTAAATCGAAACATTCTTTAAGCGAATGTATGTAATACCTAAGCACCCCTTAGCAGCAGTAACAGTCGGAGCATCTCACTTTCGGGAAGGCGATATAACGAGCGCTTCCATGGCATACCAAAATTCGCGCGACTAGTGGGTGCGGTCATTGAACCCTGACCAATTTTAAAAGGGACAACTGCATGACAAGCGGCGATTTTGAGATGCGCTTCTGCCAGGAGTGGACCAAATAGTTGAATTGTGTGCATATTGAGTTCGTTCGTACGCGATTAATTTTTAATATTTTTCAATGCCTATTGGCTAGGTAATATGTAGATTATTTGGATTATGGAAAAAAAATTATTATTAAATATTAATTAATAATGTATTTTCTTATATCGACAAATAAATAGGGAAGCGGCGCTTCCCCCGCTTCCATGGACCGCACGCCTCTGGTACTATTATTTCAGTAGTAAAGTAAATATTATAACCAGTATTAACTTACATGCTTATGTGGACTATCCTGTCCAGTAGGACTTTCGGGTTTTGTTTTCACCGTTACTACATCTCCGTTCAAATCCCTCTTCTTTTTCATTGATTGATCAATTTCTCTTTCATGAACCATTTCAATTTTTTCCTTTGGTTTTTCATCGAATATTTTGACCTCTTCGACGTGTCTACTTTGCGGTGGTTCGGGGTTTCGGACCTGTTGCAGAAGAGCGTCCCTCTCGGCTTCCAGTTCTTCCAGACTTTTGTCCATGACATCCTTACAGAATAAAAGCAATAAATAAAAGAAACTGATAAATTCGTATGGTTACCTATATCAATAATAATCCAGATAAATTCTGAAAAATTGAGATCAAGCCATATTATCACGCCATATAATCATATTAAAATAGCCAAACAGAGAGCAAAGAAAGCAAGAGATTTTAATCCGATTAGATGTATCCGAGATGAAAATAATAAAATACTAATTCACGAAAAGGATGTCAAAAAGAGATGGAGAAAGTATTTTGACAGTTTATTAAATGAAGAATTTAACAGACAGCCTGTGGAGTTAACGGAGACACTAACAGCAATGGTTACCAGAATAACAAACGAGGAAGTGGCTCAAGCGCTTCAAAAAATAAAGAAAGGAAAAGCAGTTGGACCAGATGATATTCCTGGGGAAGTATGGAGAACATTGGGAGAGACAGGAATAAGTTGGCTAGCAGGTCTATTTAATAGAATTATGGAAGTTGGGCAAATGCCAGACGAATGGAGAAGCAGTATATTAGTACCTGTCTACAAAAACAAGGAAGACATACAACAATGTACAAACTACAGGGCTATAAAACTACTTAGCCACACCATGAAAATATGGGAGAGAGTAATTGATAGACCGATACGTGAAGAAACCGAAATATCCGACAATCAATTTGGCTTTATGCAGGACAGATCAACAACACATGCAATTTTCATTGTAAGGCAACTGATGGAAAAATACAGAATAAAGAGACCAACCCTCATATGGTATTCATTGATCTTGAGAAAGCATATGATAGAGTTCCTCGAGAGATTCTGTGGTGGGCACTCAATAAGAAAGGAGTCCCTGGCGAATATGTAAAGATTGTGAGAGATATGTATGAGGGAGTAATGACTAGTGTTAGGACAGGTGTGGGAGAGACTGAACAATTTCAGGTGAAAGTAGGACTGCACCAAGGCTCGGTGCTTAGTCCTTATTTATTCTCATTAGTTTTGGACCAGATAACAGCGAAACTACAGGGTAGCATTCCATGGTGCCTAATGTATGCTGATGATGTAGTGTTAGTAGGAAATAGTGAAAGAGACTTAGAACAAAAACTGGAACAGTGGAGACAAGCTCTGGAGGAAAAAGGTTTAAAACTTAGTAGGACAAAAACAGAGTATTTGGAATGTTCATTTAAAGATGGAGTTACTACAAATAAAATGGTATCTTTGGATGGTGAAATGATTGTAAAAAGCAATAGTTTTAAGTACCTAGGATCGGTATTACAGAGTAATGGAGAAATAGATGGAGATGCATGCAGTAGAATTAGGGCTGGATGGATGAAGTGGAAAAAAGCGAGTGGTGTCTTGTGTGACAGAAAAATTCCAATGAAGCTGAAGGAAAAATTCTATAAAACAGCGATAAGACCGGCTATGATGTACGTAACTGAATGTTGGGTAGTGAAAAAGAAAGAGGAACAACGAATGCATGTGGTGGAAATGGGAATGCTTAGATGGATGAGTGGAGTGACAAAGAAGGATAAAATTAGAAATGAGTATATTAGGGGAAGTCTAGGTGTGGCACCAATTGATGCCAAAATGAGAGAGCATAGGTTAAGATGGTCTGGTCATGTTCAACGTCGAGACGTTAATCACCCAATACGAAGAATAGCTGAAGTGCAGATTCCTGGAAGGAGTAGGAGAGGAAGACCAAAGAAGACCTTGGGGGAGACGATAAGGCAGGACATGTTGGTAAAGGGGATTAACATTGATATGACCCAAGATAGAATTGTGTGGAGAAATGCAATTAGGGAAGCCCACCCCGCTCCCCGGGATAAGGCAAAGAGAATGATGATGATAATCATATTAATATTAAATCGGTGAACAATTTTCTTCACTCATCCCATCAAGTGTGGTTTACGTTAACCACCTTCACTGCATATACAAACATCAGTACAGTGACTTACAATGCGGCACCGATTGGTGCCATCACAAGTATGTGAACAACTCTGATTGGTGTCACACAGCGAATGGGTTGCATATACAAAGTACAAACAGAAACTCATTGTAAATAACGTGAGCTTTATCGACAAAATGGTTACAGGGAGTTGAAAAACTTCACTCACGAATAAGTCTAAAAGTGAAAGAGACTCTGGTCTTAAGAAAGGTGAGACTGGTTTTAAGGAAAAACTCTAGAACATTTTTTGCTTAGAATATATTTTTCGTTCGGTCTTTAGCTATTTTGGACATGGAGGAAGAATTAATTTACGGTTGGAAGTTGACGTTTGACGTATGACAGATGATGGATTACGTATGGAAGTTCACATATGACGTTTTAAATACATACACTAAAATGACAAATGAAAAGGAGAATTTACACGTGACAGTCTAAAACAAGAACAGTCTACACGTGACATACAAAAAGAAGAAGAGGATCTACCCAACTATCACACCTGTCACACATCCAAAAGTGCCGCTTTTCCTAGTGAGTTAAAAACTTTGTACATTGCAATATAAATTTTCATTGATTTATAACATTATAGTACATACCTTTTCTACAGATCTTCTTCTTTCAACTCTTATCTCTTTCTTTTCAACAACTCTAGTTTCTTTCTCCCTCTTTTCAACAACTCTAGTTTCTTCAATTCTAATCCTGGAGTCAACGTGTTTGACCTCTTGACCCATCAGTTCTTGCCTTTCTTTCTCTATTTGCTCCATGTACTCGGTATTTAACCTTCGCCTTTCCAAGATCAATCGCTCAGTATCGCTCAAATCACTATCACTGTCATCCATGTAGCTCAACGATTTTCTAGGACTGGTTTCTGATGATCGCTGCTGGCTAGCTGCCAAATCGTCTGAATCAATCTAGAAAATACATTTGGTATTATCATAAAAAAAGTTTTTTAAGAAAATTTTTATTGAAAATTTTTCATGATTGGTAATACATGACCGTATCTATAATAAATGCGAGGAATACCTAAGTGATACATAGTTTGGTTTCTGTAATGGGTTTGGAACGAGAGAGGTATTGTTTGGGATGAACATACTTGATCAAAGATGTTGTGATATATCTGTAGACATATACTGTTGTTTTTTTGACTCCCAAAAGGCATTTGATCGTGTTAAGCACTCTATATTCACCGTAATTCCAAAAGACATTGGTTTGGACGTCAGACAGAGACGTTCGCATAATTGCAAATTTGTATTGGAATCAAACAACATCAGCTTTAGTAGATGATTTGGAATCACAAGCTCTTAATATTAAAAGAGGAGCACGGCAGGGATGCCTCTTGTCGCCTCTGCTTTTCAACATTTGCTAAGAAAGAATTTTCAAAGATGCACTTTCTGAAAAACAAGAAGGAATAATAATTATTGTGAACGGTAATGTCATCAATAATTTGCATTATGAGGACGACACGGTATTCCTAGCTTCTACTCCAGAAGATCTGACAACATTTTTGATAGTGTCGTTAAGAGTTGTAAGAAAGCAAGTTTGGATCTGAACATAGGGGAAACCAAAACACTACTCGTAATAAGTAAACAACAGAATATAAAACCGTTTATACAGGGTGAGTCATGAGGAACTGTACATACTCCTACCTCGTATGGAGGCCCCTATGGGGAATAACAAATGACCATTAAAAAGTGTCTGCTCCCATTGTTTAATAATATACAGGGCGACTTGTTACTTTTTACAGAAATTTGTATTCGTCATAATTTTTGAACGGTAAGATCGATGTGTCTCTTATTTTGGTCAATTGTTACACTATTACCACCCAATCAACTGATTTATTCAAACTAGAAAAAATCAGGTCCGGCTTTAAAAAATTAGTTCGTTTTGGCCTTAGAAAAAATTTCACCCTGTATATGGTTTTTGAAAACTCTAATAAGAATTTTACAAATTACACAAATAGGCAATTAAAATGGCATATTTATTTTTTCCCCACACGATTACTTAATTTTTTATAAAAAAATCAAATTTGACTATGAATTAAAAGTTTGGTAAAGTTAAAAAAATTAACTTTTATTACAAAAATTAATTTTTTTTGAACAAATATTTAATTTATAAGTTACCACCCAATCAATTGATTTATTCAAACTAGAAAAAAATCAGGCCTGGATTTAAAAAATTAGTTGGTTTTGGTCTTGGAAAAAATTTCACCCTGTATATGGTTTTTGAAAACTCTAAATTTTTTGAAAATTACACAAATAGGCAATTAAAATGGCATATTTATTTTTTTCCCCACACGATTACTTAATTTTTTTATAAAAAAATCAAATTTGACTATGAATTAAAAGTTTGGTAAAGTGAACCATAGATTTAAAAAAAATAATTTTTTTTGCAAAAATTTTTTTTATATACTTCCAGTGGAATACTTCCACAGCTTGTGCTATACGTTGTAAATAATAAAACCCTTTTAGCTAATTTCCAGAATTTCATAAAAGAAGAGGTTGTTTTGAATAATACTAAAACATCGCCCTGATTAGTATTTGTTTAGTGATGCATAGGTAGTGTCGTTTTATTGAATTCTCAGAGTTTTATTTCAAAAGGCAAAATACAGTAAATTTATTTTTTAAATTAACGAAAAGAAAATAACGTGTGATCCAAAATTATTGTCACCATAGGTGGCTCTGAACGACAGTGATAGCTATACAGTGCATGTCTATTCTTAATTCAGATATACTTTCCAGTTTACGTTAACTTTGCAGTGTACGTCAACTTAAGAAGAAAAGTTAGGTTATGTACAGATGGTGGTGGACATATTATAATACAGCATCTTATTTGATTTTATTTATTATTGTTACTTATAATTTTGATAATTCCTTTTTTTTATTAAAGTTCTGTGTTAAAGGTTTTGACTGATTTGTTATGTTTTATAATGTTAATCAAAATTAATTCATAAACCAATGATATAAATTCAGATTAAAACAAGACATACGTAATTTTTTGCACGGCTAGCTTTGATCCCAATAATTGTGGATCGCTCGTTATATATTATGTAGAACATTTAACATAAACGTATTTATTCGCATGTTTACTTAAGAAACAAATAAAACAATAAAACAATTTTTTTTGAGATTATTAGCAGATTTTCGAAATGAAATCCATCTTTGTCGGACCATCAACTGTCTAATAGACCTCCTGAGAGTTAAGGGATATTTCTAATAATGTTACAAGAATCAATAATTTTATTAATTACTTAGTTCTTGTCGCGTATTAATATTTTCTCGATAAACCATTTCTTTTAATCAACCCCATAGGGAATAGTCGACTGGGTTAAAATCAGGTGATCTAGATGGTCATGCATGAGACCCTCCGCGTCCTATCCACCTATTTCCATAAGTTACATGAAGATGTTGACGAACAGCAACTGAGAAATGTGGTGATTCCCATCGTGCATAAAGTACATACCTCGGGCGGCTACATTGGCAAGTAGATTCGGCAAACTATTTTGTAAAATATGATAATGCAAAAAAGTACAAACAGTGTAAGAAACACAAATAAATAATAACGATGGCGAACGAAAAGTCAACCGATAACGGTTGCTACAAACTATTAAGAAAGGGAAAATAGCATTCAAACGCAGTCCAGGTCGAAGAATAACTTCATGGTTGAAGAACTTGCGAGATTGGTATGGCGTTGAGACAAGCATGCTATTTAGGATGGCAGTGAATAAAATTAAGATAACTATGATGGTAACCAACGTTCTGAAAGGACATGGTACATGAAGAAGAAACAATTATATACTATTTACTTACTTGCATAGGTTCGGGTGTCTTGTTCATTGGTTCAATACCGTCTCTGAGTGGTGACATACTATCCTCATCCATCAGTTCATCTGTAACATCCTGCTTTATATCCTTTAGGACCGTATCTGCATGGACAATAGCATCTGTGTTGACGACAGCATCTGCGTTGACTCTAGCATCTGCACTGATTCTAGCATCTGCATTGACCATAGCATCTGCGTTGACAATAGCATCTTCTTTGCCGACAGTCTCGACCTCAAGAGCCGTATCCGTTCCGGAAGTGCTCATCGGAGATACTTGCCTGTCAGTTGCTTCTTCTTCATCTTCGGAATCCGAAGAGCTATCATCTGAGCTATCACTGTCGCTAGAGGAAGTAAACGAACTCGAAGAACTGCTCGTGCTACTCACTGAAGTCTTTCTTTCCCTCCTAGTGGTACAAAAACACGAAAAAAATCAATTTGTTATACATAACTCCTAAAAATAATATGTACATGGAATATCAACCCTATTCCGTCTTAAATAGTCTTTCAGCGCTCTGGTGCGTTGTCAATGAGAAAGAAAAAGGATTCGACGTATAAATTGTTGAAACATTCTCCCTAGTCGCCCGATTTAGATATGCCTGACTCTCATCCATTCCCAAAAAGAAAATTATGACTGGAGAATATTTTGGGTCAAATGAAGAGGTAAAAGCGAAAAATAACATATTGATTTAGAGGATTATTTTATTATTTGTATACAAAACAAAAACACAGATGAGGTCAAATACAGTTTTTTTGAGAAAACCTCAGAAAAAATAAAAAAATAGAAGTCTTACTTTTTATAAAATAACGCAAACTTTAATCTTTCTCCCACATATTAATAAATAATAAGATGTATGAACTCTGAAAACTAATAAGGAAGGAAAATATTGAATTTAAGAGGATGTCGGATCGCAGGTTTATTTCCTGGGAATTGAGATGTAACAAAACTTGGATAAATTACTAAATTGTAACAGAAAAGGTTCAGAAAGAAAACGAACATCCTAGTTAAAGAACCTCGGAAACTGGTTTCAGATAAGATAAATATTGGCATGATGATCGTCAACATTCGTCACGGATAGACACGCCACGAAGAAGAACAGAAGACTGCTTAGAGTAAAAGATGGTAAAATATTTTTTGGCAGTCGATATTTTACAATGTAAATTGTTGAAAGAATTATAAATTTTTCTTACCTGGTTACATCGGAATCCGAATTGTGTACAATTTCTTCACTATCGGATACCTTCTGTTCGTCCCCATCTTCAGGAACTGGTGACGGTATTTTCTTTCTTCTAAAACTGGGCATTTTGGGTAACGCGGTAAGAAAACCGAGGCTAACAGAAGAATCAATATTGAGACTACTGTAAAGGTTCTCGCGTGTGGACTCCAAGAGGACGTTGATGTTGTCTCGACTAAGCTGGGCTTTGTCTATTAGTTGCTCTTCTTTATCTTTAGTTTTGTTCTCCTTGCAACTCTCTTCTTCCCACCTAGAAGTTTAAAATTATATTAAACGTTTAAAAGCAAATTAAAAGGCCGATTTTTTGAACTGTTTAAATTAATTCTTTACATAACCTTTACTAACGCTTTAAATCTGCTAATTAAAATAACGGCTGATTCATTTAGAGGTACAGCCGAACCCACTTATTAGAATACCGGTTACAGGAATATCCCGGTTTAAGAAATAGAAATTTGAGATCTCGAAACGTTTTTACTAGTCACTAATCACCGGATATTAGAATATCCCTGTTAGAGGAATACTTTTGCTTGTGACGAAGGCTATTCCAATAAGCGGGTTCGACTGAATTTTTTTCAAAAAAAAGAACAACCAAAAAAATTTTTTTTTAATCTTTATTATCATACATAATCTTTATTATCATACAAAAAAGCAGCATTAGTTAGAATGAGACGCATTTTCGACAGTCGAAACATATCATTAAAAACAAAATACCGTCTGTTGAAATGTTACATATTCACAGTTCTGCTCTACGGAATGGAAGCGTGGATACTACCTGTTGCATCTATGAATCGGCTTTCTGAATCTGAATGAAGCTTTCGAAATGTCGTGTTATAGGCGCAATTACTAATATGGAAGTCTAGCGTAGAATGGGGAAAGAGTGTAAAATTCTCATGATCATCAAAACTAAAAAATTAGAATATCTAAATCAAGAACGTTACGGCCTTTTGCAACTAATTCTCCAAGGGAAGGTAATTGGTAAAAGTGGACCAGGAAGAAGACGCATTTCCTGGCTTCAAAATTTACGAAAGTGGTATAACACGACTACCACTGAACTGTTCCGCTCTGCGGTAAACAAAGTCAAGATATCCATTATAATATAATAAGTTATAGTAAGGGGTGAAGGGTCGCCATATGGCGGGTGGGGTAGTTACCCCCGAGGAGGGGGTTGATTTGTAAAACACTATTTACCAGACATATATTTATTTGCCAACACTAAATACGCCAGTAACGAGTTGGTGGACAAAGTCTATATTCTAACTACGTTGATGTCTAAATAATGAATGATGAATAATGAATGATCTCTGCTTTACTTTCTCCGTACCTATAAATAAACTAGTAATTGTTTTGTTATGATTGACGACACCGTTGCGACCGTGAAATACTCATAATATCAAAATCGCTGACTTGGGTGTTCTCGAAACGAGTGGCCTACATTGCGAAATCAATGTCATCCATTTATTTACTATAAACAATACTTGTAATAAGATGTAGATAATGCTTGTGTAAGACCTTTAAAAATTAAATCGATATGGATTACTCTTATTTCTTTTGATGCTAATATAAATCCTGTACACCATGATGATCGCCAACATCCGAAACGGATAGGCACTTTCAAAAGAAGAAGATACTACAAAAGAACCATTGTTTACAATTACTTCTTAAAGACAGTTTCTTTTAAATGTTGGCCCGTGACTGCGGTTAAGATGGTCCATTCTGAAGTTCCAATTCTCGATGACGAGTTCCAGTATTTTGATTGGTATTTGACCAATCACTTGAGTAATATATTGGCCTCCAATGCCTCAATCGTAGCCTATTTATTCATATAGACTTCGGATTTTAGGTAGCCCTAAAGGAAAAAGTCTAGAGGTGTGATGTCACAGGATCTAGACAGCCAATTCACTGGTCCAAAGCGTGAAATAAATTGTTCACCGAATCGTTCTCGCAGTAAAGCCATGCTTTCACGGTTTTTGCTGTAAATTTTAAACAACCGCTTGGATTGACATGAAATTTGGCATACGCATAGCTAACATGTCAAAGAAAAAAAGTGATATGGTCCCGATGTGTGCTTTTGCCCTGGGGGTGAGTTTCACCCCATCTCGGGGGTGAAAAAATGTATGTCCAAAATAAGTCCCGAAATGGATAAACTGACTAATTTTAAGCAACTTTTGTTCTATCGAGTTTTTTTACCAAATCAACACTTTTCGAGTTATTTGCAAGTGAATATGTTCATTTTTCAACAAAATAACCACGTTTTTACACGGTTTTTCGCAAATAACTCAAAACGAAAGCATTTTGTCGAAAAAAATATTCTTAGCAAAACTATAGCCTATAAAAAGGTAACAAAAATAAATGGTGTATATATTAGGTCTCTATACCTAGCAAAAGCAGAGTTATAGCTAATGAAAAATAGGTTCATATTCGAAAAATTCCAAATAGAATAATTCAATGGGAAATATCCAAATAATGAAGCATTCTTGGGGAAAACACATTACAACTTTTTTAAAGTATTTAAAAAAAAGCTTTATTTCTGTTTTTATAAAAAAAATTTCTAGCATCAAATGTAAGCAAGTTACGCTCAAAATAAAGTTGGTCCCTCTTGTTTTGGCCAAAAAAAATCAGGAAGACACAACAATTAGCAGCTTTAATGAAATTAATCGTTACCTTTTCACAAGTTACTTTAATTATGTTGTGTATATATGATCTGTAAGTTTCATAGATTCAAAGTGCTTATTTTTGAAAAAAATTGGTTTTAAAGTAAAATTTTAAAAATTTTAATTTTGAAAAAAATGCTTTTTTTTCAAAATAACTTAAAAATTGTTATACCAAAAATCTTAAACAAAAAAAAAGTCGGCGTTACTTTTCTAAATATTTTGTATTTTTTGTTTTTCTGTAAGACAAAAATTGGTTAAGATTCGGTGTTTCTAAATTTGCATACACTCGTAATAAGTGACTCGTTCAAGCCCTTTTAACAAGAGCTCTTTCAAAAATAAGGACTTTGAACCCATGAAAGTTACAGATCATATGATCAATACATACCCGAGTAAAAAACTTGTGAAGTGGTAACAATTAAGTTCATTTGAAATGCTAATTAGGGGGTGATTTTCCAGATTTCTTACCAAAAAAAAGAGACCAACTTTATTTTGAGCGTAACTTGTTTACTTTTGATGCTAAAAATTTTTTTTAAAAAACAAAAATAAGCATTTTTTAAACACTTTAAAAAAGGTAAAATGAGTTTTCACCAAAAAAGTGCTTCGTTTTTTGGTTATGGCACGTTAAAATATTCGATTTGGAATTTGACGAATATGAACCTATTTTTCATTACCTATAACTCTGCTTCTACTAGGTATAGTGACCTAATATATCGTCGCCTCAAAGCAACAGTAGGATATGTCAAATATTGTAGTTTCGAGAAAAACGCAATTGAAATTTTTACGAATTTTTCATTGCCTTATACCTTTTTTATATTTGAATGGATTTACATGGAATTTTGTTTGAGTATATAACTTTACAGGCCTTACATAAATATTTATATTAATTCATAAAAAAGTGAAAAACAATTGGAAAAAAAGTTACTTGTCCTATTGTTGCTCTAAAAGTTAATCTGTTTTTTAACGATATCCGTAAATATGTGTTATAAAGTGAGGACGTTTGAGTTGGAATAAATTCATTATCTCTAGAATGGGAGCATTTGGAGAGAAATCCTGAGACAGGTCGATTTTTATATTTAAATTATGACTTTTTACCATACATATCATACTAATGACGTCATCCATCTGGTCGTGATGACGTAATCGATGATTTTTTTTTAAATGAGTAGGGGTGGTGCGATAGCTCATTTGAAACGTTATTTAATTATCTATTCATTAATATAAACGTTAACATAATTATTTATACAGGGTGCCCAAAAAAATGTTTTATTTACTTATTAAATTAATTGAGACAAAAAGAAAACTGTATGTAATTCATTTACTTTAAAATACATTTGAGTGCTGTCAGAAAACAAAAAGAAATGTTTATTTCATAAATAAACATTGTTTTTCGCTGAAATGCAATGTTAAATCTGCCACCCACCTGCCTCACATTGAATTTAAGCGAAAAGTAATGTTTATTTTTGAGATAAACATTATGACCTGTTTTTCTGACAGCAGTAAAATGTATTTTTAATTAAATAAATTGCTTACATTCTTTTTTTTGTGTCAAATAATTTAATAAAAAAAAATATTTTTTGAACACACTGTATAAATAATTATGTTAATATTTACATTACTGAATAGAGAATTAAATACCCTTTCAAATGAGCTATAACACAACCCCTACTCTCATTTAAAAAAATCATCGATTAAATAATCACAACCAGATGGATGACGTCAGTAGTATGATGTATATGGCAAAAAGTCATAATTTAAAAATAAAAATCGAACTGTCTCGGGATTTCTCTCCAAATTCACCCATTCTCGAGATAATGAATTTATTCCAACTCAAACGTCCTCACTCTATAAACTTATATTGTACTGAAGTTTTGTTTAAAATTTTACACATTTTATTATAAAAAACAAAACAATTTTGTTGTTCAAACATTTTATTAGATAAATTATAAACTCAATATCCATGTTTTCCGACAATTTTAAAACTTGACAACGAAAATGACAAACAAAAGAGAATGAAAAATTAATCAGAATTAGTTGTGGTCACATCGGATGCAGATAACGATGTGAAAAAATTATGGTGTCTCTTTGGTATTAAGTTATCGTTGCACATACTCATTAAATCATTCTTTTTTTTTTTAAGCGGTATCGGTGGTGCTTGCTCATAGGCAAGAATTAAAGTTGGCTTTTCTCTTTGGCTTCTTAACTTTTTGGTAATATTGATAACATTAAATTCTTTCTGTTTGAATGAAGTCTTATAGAAAATTTTTTCAGGTTCGCCTTTCTTGACTTTAAATCCATTTGATGTCGTTGATTAAAACTGTTTGGCCTTTTTCATTAACATTAAAGTTCGCTCCCATGTCTTTGGTTATTTTTTTCCAATCAAAAAAGTCCTCAGTTGACATCTCAGTAACTTCATATGGCTTACCTTTCTTTTTAGCTGACTTAGCAATGGTGGTCAATTCAGATGGAACATAAATTGGACCATTTTTAAGTATTCTTGTTCTTTCCTTTTCAATACAATATAGTAAATATTGACTTCTACTAGATATTTTAGATTTTTTATAACTTAAATTGGCTGAGGCTGAATTATCCATTTTTATTCTCACAATACAACTTTTAATATGAATGTAATAGTAGAACTGTGGTAAGATTTCTGAAAATAATAAATATTGTGGGTGCAAGCCGTTTAATATAAACAAAGACAAATATTCGCAATTCGGCAATAACTACATTAACAGTAGGATGTGCGTAAGATAACTTATGCCCGATTTCACCAACGATACCTAAACAGTTGCCTTATTTAGTAGTTCTTATCGATAGGAACTTCTTAAGTCAATACTTAGGAACAATCGTATTTCGCAACTAAAAGAACTGCTTATCTATTGTCCGTCCCACCTTGACTTTACAGTACAGGTTCTTATGACCAACAGTGATGCCAAATTTAATCAGAAACAGGTTTGAAGGAAACATACTTTTTTCTATAGGATAACTATAAATAACGTAGGAATTAATATTATTGACATTTTGTGTCTGTCAGGGGTTCTAAAATATTTTTGTTTTCGAAAAATAATTTTATGTGAATAAAATAAAAATAATTTTGTATAAAACATTTATGTAATAAAATAATATATTTAAGCGCATAAATATGTTAAAATTTTATTAATTAATTAAGGTTAATTTTAGGTTGGAAGTCAGTCGTCTTTTTTTCTTCTTTTATGGCCTTTGGGAACTGCGCCCATTTAGCCAGCAAATCAGTTGTTAAGAGTAACAATAAACTGCAATTACGATCCAAATTTTCCAAATAAGCAATAAGTTACTTAATCCCATGTTATGTATCAGTAATAATTATATAGTCCTGTCGCCAGTAGGGGTACAACGGCCTCCTTAATTCAGATGGACTTACCCAAGTTTTCTTTATGTATTTTGACCCGTAGAACACGAATTTTTTGGGTAACAGTCGATCCGGATGTCGATAAGATTGTTATAAACAAAGAACTTGAGGAATCACATAACAGCGATTTTTCGCAAAACAAAATATGTTTTTGTATTTTTTGGGTCATTCTAAGCAAAAAATTATTTTATAAGTTTTTTGGTAGGATGCATAGTTTTCGGCATAAACGGGGTTGAACTTTCAAAAAATCGAAAAATTGCAATTTTTGAACCCGAATAACTTTTGATTGAAAAATAAAATAGCAATTCTGCTTACCGCATTTGAAAGTTCACTATCGGTTTTGATTATTTTCATTGCTAGAAATTAATTTTTTTATTGTTAAACAAAGGTATCAACACATAGTGATTGAATGATATTTTCAATGCATTTCTAATTTGAAATCGAACGAGTAGGCGCGCATACAGAATTTCTACGTACATTACGTCCATTAAAACGCATGCATTGGGCCCGGGAAACACTATGTGTTTATACCTTTATTTAACAAATAAAAACTTATTTTTTAGCAATGGAAACAATCAAAACCGATAGAATTTTACTTGAGCTTTCAAATGCAGTAATCAGAATTGCTATTTTATTTTTTAATCAAATGTTATTCCGGTTCAAAAATTGCACTTTTTCGATTTTTTGAAAGTTTAACCGCGTTTATCTCGAAAACTACGCGTCCTACGAAAAAACTTGTAAGACCATTTTTTTCTGAGAATCACCCAAAAAATACAAAAAAATATTTTGTTTTGCGAAAAATCGCTGCTATGTAATTCCTCCAGTTCTTTGTTTATAACAATCTTATCGACATCCGGATCAACTGTTACCCAAAAAATTTGTGTTCTACGGGTCAAAATACATAAAAAAATCTTGGGTAAGTCCATCTGAATTAAGGAGGCCGTTGTACCCCCCCTGGCGACAGGACTAATAAGCTTATTCGATATTTTTTGTTATAATTTAATTTAGGTGAACTGGCCATCAATAATTTATTTATTTATTTTCAACTATAGGGCAATATAAAAATTTACTTAAACTTGACTGACAATCTATTTGATATTTTTCTTGACATTAGTTCAGAACTGTTTATACTGTCATTACATAAATTAACAACCATAGAACAAGATCCACTTTTAATGTTGGATATTTTAACGTTTTTTACCAAAAAAAGTTATTACTTACGCATATCGATTATAAAATATCTGATTACTTTTCGAAAATGACTCACAAAAGGGTTAGTTTTAATTTAACATTTTTAGGGCCCTACATTTTTAGAACCCTGGGAATGTTCGATTGAAAATTCTTTTGAAGAAAATCGGCATCGCCGCGCTAAAAACTCCCATAAGGATTGTATTGTCGTATGTTCGTGTACTGTAAAGTCAAGGTGGGACAGAGTATAGGAAATGCTTTCCTAGGTATTACCTAGGGTACGTTTGAACTATTTTTGATAAATAAAAAGAAGAATAAGATGACATTTCCTTACTTTTTCGATTATTTGTCATTATTGTTTGTTTGTCAATTTGGTTTTATTCAGTTTTGTACTGTTATAGGTATTTTATTTAGTAGTTAGTTATTTGTGCAATAAGTTTGTATATAATAAATATAGTCTTGTATGTTATTTGTATATATTATGTACAGTGAAATGGAGGAAAAGAAAAGAGTTGTAAATTTCACATATGACGAAAAATTGAAGTTAGTTGAATTGTCATTAATGGAATAATTTTAAAATAAATAATATGTTGAAAATTGCTTTTTATTATTAATTTTTTAATGAGACAGTTTTAGTTATATCATGAATGGGTTTTTGAAACACAACACTAGTTTGTTAGGTAGTAGGTAGACTACATAATTTTGTCAACAGACCCGTAAAAAACTCCAAAGGATTTTCTATATTTTCCAACACATATTATATTAATAATATAAAAGAAAATACAAAATTACAACTAATATACCTAATATTACAGAATAACAGAAAAATTAAGGTAAAAAGCAAACTATTGACAAACGTCACAAGTACATTAGTCAAAATTGTAAAAATATAACCTGACTGTCAAGGATAAGTAATACCTAAAGTTTAGGGAGATCGAAATCAGTATCCTAACGTAAGGTAATGCTTAAGCGGTTTAGGCAATTCTTATCGTATGGTGAAATCCGTTTTAGAGTTAGGAAGTACCTAAACCCACTTAGGTAATTCTTAAATATTTAGGTATCGTTGGTGAAATCGGGCATTAGTGTTGCATTAATATTTTGTGACCAAAATTAGTAAACGACAAAATACAATAGTAGGATATGTATGTTGTCTTAGTGTTACATTATATCATATGAGTTAAAGAGAATTAAGCTACACAAGGATATGTAATATTGTGAAAAAAGTATTCCACTTTTTATTTATCTTAGTATTACACTCAACAGAAGGGTTTATTTCCAATCATTTGAAATGGTTATCACAAAAGTAATTTTTTTACATATCCTACTGTTGCTTTGAGGCGACGATATACACTATGTTTTTCACTTTTTTACGTGCTACATTTTTGATTAGAATTTTTTTTTCGACCAAATACTTACTTTTTGAATTATTTGCGAAAAACCGTCTGAAAACGTGGTTATTTTGTAGAAAAATTAACATATTCACTCGCAAATAACTCGAAAAGTGTTAACATGGTAAAAAACTTTATAGAATAAACGTTGCTTAGAATAAGTAATTTTATCCATTACCGGACTTACTTCTAACATATATTTTTCACCCCCAAAAGGGGGTGAAACTGACCCCTAATGTGTATGCCAAATTTAATGTCAATCCAAGCGGTTCTTTAAAATTTAGAGGTTTTGCAATATTTTACCTTTAAAGAACGTACTATTTTGTTAGAACCAAATGTCGTAGAGACCACGAGCTTCAATTTCAGGCACCAAATAGTCCGTTATCATGGCGCGATAACGGTCTCCATTCACAGTAACATTCTAGCCGCCCTCTGTTTTAAAGAAATATGGACCGACGATTCATTGTTTTTTTCTGGATGTAATGACAACTATTGTAATGACAACTATTCAACAATAGGAAACTTGCATATTTTTTATTACATATGTAATAATGTTCAGTTTTGTATAAAAATGAGATTTACAAAATTTCACGCTTCAAAAACTCATAATAACTTAGAAGTACAAATTTAAAGTCTTTTGTATTTTAAAATAGTTCAAACGACCCGTGACGTCACATAGTTTAACTATATGGTTCCGTTTATGGTTATATTTAGGTATATTCTTCTTCTTAAGTCTATTGGCCTCCACTTACTTTTGTATTTGGCCAGCTCGTCGTCGCGGAATAAAGGAAAAATATTTATATTCTAATGACATTTATCGTATGTCATTGTAATAATATATACCAGTTTGTTGAGATTGGAATTTGATATAGTTATTGAAGGAAAGGAAAGAAGGTTTACTATGGAAAATAAAACCATTTTGTAAAAGTACAAATTTTCTATGAATAGTTCAAACAATCAAAAACACTTGTAACGTCACATAACTGCATTTTCTACTGACGTTTATAATGTCTCATTTAAAATTATATACAATTTTGTTTACTTTGTTGGTTCAGAATGTAAACATATAGCCCGATGACGTCACGACGCGTTTTGGGCTGGCTGGTATAATTTGAATTGTTAATCGTCTTTAGGGGCCAAACGGAAAACAAACAAAACTTTTTTATCTTTGATACATGTTTTAAATTATGTTCTGTTGTGATTTATAACATTTTTTTCGAATTTAAAATTTTATGCAAGTTCCCTATTACGGACATTTTGTTTATCCACGTATCCATTAAGCCACAAATGGGCATCATCGGAAAACAATTTTTTTTTTTGAAAACAGTGGACCTCCTGCAATCATATAAAGAGCCCATCGACAGAAACAGTGATGACTACTCAGAAGGTCGGTCGGCTTCAGATCCGACACTAATTAAATTTTGTATGCTTTTAAACCAAGATCTGATTCCACAACGAGGCGTTGAACGTGTAGGTCGTTCTGTAGTTTATCGTGCTTTTAAAAACGCAGTACAAAAAACAGTGTCATTAGTGAACCTTTTCTACAAATTGATGTATGTATAATTCATTCATTATTAGTTGAGGTTTATTTCTTGTTTTTACTGTTAAAAACAAAAGAAAAATTTAAATAGGTAATTTAAATTTTTATTTTAAATTGCCGCCTAACAGGCGGCAATCTATTTTTAATTTAAAATGGATGAAAAACGGAACTTTTACCGTAACACATAGAAGCTAAATTATAATTTCAAGCTAAAAACGCAATTGCTTTTGACTACATGAGCAGTGGCGTAGCAAACACACTAACAGAAAATATGTCTCAGTTTCAAACATCAAACCAATCCTATTCAGCAGTTGCGAAAGCTATTCCGCGGCCATCCCTCCCTAGCAAATATGATGCCATTGTGATGCATGCCGAAGACAACCTGAAATTGCATGATTACGTTAAAGTTATAGGTGATATTATGGGCCCTAAGCACGTCTCCTTTGTATCTAGGATATCAAACAATCGTATTTGTATCTATCTTTCTAGCTCTAACCTTGACGACCAGCTTATAGATTCACATCCCTTAGTACAGATAGGAAATGTTTCTTTAAATATCCGAAGACTAATTTCCCCTGCTAAAAGAATAATTATATCTAACGTTCCATCGTTCATACCACATGACTTAGTTGAAAATAGCATTAAAAATCTTGGCATCTTCGCAAACTTCGCATCGCATCTCCTTTATCCTATTTAAGAGCAGGCATTCCTGGGAACGAATATTCACATGTATTAAGTTTCAGACGCCAAGTCTATGTTTACCCTACCTCCGAAAATTTTGAATTACAAACATCAGTACTTATTTCCTTCGAAGATTATGAACACAGAATCTTCTTTTCTACAGATAAAGTACATTGTTTTATCTGTAAACAAACCGGACATATAGCCTCCAACTGCCCAAATCCTTCAACTGACAATACAATTCCAACCGAATATATTCCAGCAAGCCCTAATTCATCTTTAGAAATTTCATGTCCCTCTACACATAATGCGAAAGATCCACAAACCGAGAATATGGACTCCAACACTGACACTACACAATCAGACCAAATCTCTATAGCACAAGTTTCTCAAAAACGAGGCCACTCTGAACTGGAAACTCATAGTGAACAAGCAAGCCCTGAAATGTCTGAGAAAGAAGCTCAACCATCGTTAGAGATGCCTCCCCCTGTATCAGCTTCCTCCGAAAAAGTTCACAAAGCAAAGAAAAAAAGCACAAAGCTGATATTCAAACAGAATCAGTATTAACCGAAACCACCAAGACAACAATCCAAGAAGCATACAAACAAAATCCACAAACTTTTAAGATACCCATAGACAATTTCGTTTTCTTCCTTGAAAATACTTTCGGACATCCTGATCCTTATTCCGAAGCGAAAAAGCTCACGGATGATGTAAAAAGTTACTTTTAAACCTACATGTTATATACCCAACCCTTTCAGATAGAACCGTAAAAAACCGATTTACCCGTTTAAGTAAAAAGTTCAAAAGGCAACTAGAACTAGAAAGCTCTGAAGCCGCAAGTTTAGCAGACTTAAGTTCATCATGCGAACAATCTGACGATGAGTACCTTTCCGATCGATCTCAAAGATCGCAGAACTCACAAACCTCCCATTTTAATACATCACATTCAGTTTAATTCAATGGAACTGTGATGGGCTTTACCCTCATCTAGAAAATCTTCAATTGCTTGTTTCTGATACTTCTCCAGATATCATTTGTTTGCAAGAAACCAATTTTACTAGTAACCATAACCCATACCTTAAAAGTTATGCTTCCTATCACTTTATACGAACATTACATGCACGAGCTAGTGGTGGTAGCTCTATATTTATTTCTACAGATATATTCCACCAAGAATTCCACTTAACAACAACTCTAGAAGCCGTCGCCGTAACTGCCTGGTGTCCAAATAAAATTGTAATTTGTAACGTATATATTCCTCCACATCACACCCTAACTGCTCTGGAAATTACAAGCCTAATTAACCAACTTCCTGAACCTTTTATCCTAGTTGGAGATTTTAATGCACATAGCACTATGTGGGGCTCCAGTAATACTTTCGGTAGAGGTAAAATGATGGAAAATATCATAATCAATTCCAACCTTAATTTTCTAAACACTGGAAGCAGCACATACTTTCATATCCAAACGGGTACACTCTCTTCTATTGATTTGAGCACCTGTAATCCAGAATTGTCTACACATCTTACATGGAAAACACTGGAAAATCACTATGGCGGCAACCATTTTCCCATTTTAATTTCTAACAATGATAACTCACAAAGACAAAGCAAAATTAAGTGGAAAATTGCTCACGCTGATTGGGATCTATTTAGTTTAACTGTCAAGGAACAGACAGATCAAATGTCTTTTATGAACTCTGCTGATGAAGATCTTAATATGCTGATTGATTGCATTATAATTTCTGCTGAAAAATGTATCGGTAAATACCACATCGATCCCTCTAAAAAATATGTTCCGTGGTGGAATGAATCGTGTAAACTAGCTGTAAAAGATTGTAAAATAGCATTAAACCGATTCCGTAAAACTAGAAACCAAGCGGATCTAATAAATTTTAGAAAACTAAGAGCTAAAACTAAGCGAATTGTCAAAGAAAGCAAAAAGGACTCATGGAACAAATACATCAGTAGCATAACTTCTGACACACCTCCTAGTCAAATATGTACTAAAATAAAACATATGAAAGGTAGATATACAACACATAAAATTCCAGCCGTTATAGAAGATAATAATGTCATAACTGATGATCAGCAGATTGTAAATACACTTGCCAAATACTTCTCAAGTAAAACAAAACATAAAAACAGCGCGTCTGGAACAATAAATATATCAAACAAATGTTTTGCACATAAGAATCCAAATTATTCCAATGCTCATCCTGTCAATCTCCCACTAACGATCGACGAATTACTCGAAGCTTTTAATTCCCTAAAACATAGTGCTGTAGGGCCGGATGACATTCCATCGATATTTCTAAAACATCTTCATGAAGATTCCCTAATAAAGTTACTAGAATTCTACAACAACATATGGCTAGGTAACCAATTTCCATCATTTTGGCGACAAGCTATAACTATTCCACTCAAGAAAAATGATACTTCTGCCAATACAACTATGTCATTTAGACCCATCTCATTAACGTGCACACTTTGCAAACTCCTGGAAAAAATTGTCAACAAACGCTTACTTTGGTATCTTGAAACACGTAACATTATCAATTCCGTCCAATCAGGATTTCGTCCGAATCGCTGCACAATGGATAATCTTACCACTCTTCAATTCGATATCATAGAGGCATTCTCCAATAGAAATAACCTTGTAACTGTCTCTCTCGATATAGAAAGTGCTTTCGACACAGCATCAAGGCCGGCAATTCTAGAAAAACTGCAAGAGTCTAATTTATCTGGAAACATATATCTGTTCAAGAAAAGAAAATAATAGTTTTCGTTTTGATTCAATTCGAGTCTCTTGCCATCCTCTGACACCGTGTTTCGGGGTCTACCCCTTTTCAAAGAGGCTATGCAAGTAGACTGAATTGAATCATATCGAAACGAAGAAGAACTGCATATATTAAAATATTTGCAACAGAGTGTGGTTAGACTGTCCTCTAACGCGGAATGACGAAATGAGTAAAAATAAATTTCGACCAAGAGTCAGTAATCTGTTAACCGAGATACAATAGTACCAAGCGGCGCCGCTAGGAGAACACTCCAACAATGCGTCTCAGATTACTTTAACGAAACGTGGTCATTTTGTACTCGTAAACCGAGTAAGGTATGAAAAAGAAAAGAAAATAATCGTTTTCGTTTTGATTCAATTCGAGTCTCTTGCCATCCTCTGACACCGTGTTTCGGGGTCTACCCCTTTTCAAAGAGGCTATGCAAGTAGACTGAATTGAATCATAACGAAACGAAGAAGAACTGCATATATTAAAATATTTGCAGCAGAGTGTGGTTAGACTGTCCTCTAACGGGGAATGACGAAATAAGTAAAAATAATTAAATCAAAACGAAAACGATTATTTTCTTTTCTTTTTCATACCTTACTCGGTTTAGAGTACAAAATGACCACGTTTCGTTAAAGTAATCTGAGACGCATTGTTGGAGTGTTCTCCTAGCGGCGCCGCTTGGTACTATTGTATCTCGGTCAACAGAATACTGACTCGTGGTCGAAATTTATTTTTACTCATTTCGTCATTCCCCGTTAGAGGACAGTCTAACCACACTCTGCTGCAAATATTTTAATATATGCAGTTCTTCTTCGTTTCGTTATGATTCAATTCAGTCTACTTGCATAGCCTCTTTGAAAAGGGGTAGACCCCGAAACACGGTGTCAGAGTATGGCAAGAGACTCGAATTGAATCAAAACGAAAACGATTATTTTCTTTTCTTTTTCATACCTTACTCGGTTTAGAGTACAAAATGACCACGTTTCGTTAAAGTAATCTGAGACTCATTGTTGGAGTGTTCTCCTAGCGGCGCCGCTTGGTACTATTGTATCTCGGTTAACAGATTACTGACTCTTGGTCGAAATTTATTTTTACTCATTTCATATATCTGTTTGTTGAGAATTTTTTAACTAACAGAAGTTTCAAAGTCTCTGCTAATGGTAAAATGTCTCCCTCATATATCCTGGAGACAGGAGTACCTCAGGGATCAGTCCTTAGCACAACCTTATTTTTACTGCTTCTTAACGATGTCAGTTCCTTAATACAAGCCCCTGTCAAACATAATATATATGCGGATGATCTAGTCATTTACTGTTCGGGTAAAGTAACAAGCTCCATTAGTACACTTTTGCAAAATACCATTGATAACATATGCCACTGGTCTAACAAAATTGGTTTTAGCTTCTCACCAACAAAGACTAAAGTAATTAACTTTAGCAAAAAATATAAGCAAACTCTTCCACACATAACATTAAAAGGGCATCCACTACAAGTAGTTGAAAACCACAAATTTCTAGGGGTAATTTTTGACAAAAAATTAACATGGAAGAGGCATATAGAAAAAACCAAAGCCAATGCTGCAAAAAGTATAAATCTTTTAAAATCATTAGTCAATCGCCAATGGGGAGCCGAAGAAGAAATACTGTTAAGAGTATACAGAGCCCTAATAAGATCTAAGTTAAACTATGGATCTATATTATATATTAGTGATGTAACGAATATTCGTATTCGCATTCGCATTCGCGAATATCCGCATGTATTTGCACATTCGCATTCGCGTTCGCATTCGCAAAATTTGTGCGAATGTTTTGCGAATATGAATATAAGAAAAAAAATAATTTGAAAATAACGTTAGATTAATAAAATCAAAATCTATTCGCCTTCTCATCTTTTTTTTATTAAAAAAAAAGATAACTTAACCTTGTATAACCAGATTTTCAGTTGTTTTATTATTTGGTATAATGTAATAAAGCTTAATATTTAGATTGATTTACACTAAATATCAATTAACTTCTCATTATAAATGTAGAAAACAGTTCAAAAATAGAAACAAATTAAAAAAACTGAACATTCGCATTCGCATCCGCATTCGCGAATGTCGTTATTAGATATTCGCATTCGCATTCGTATTCGCGAATGTTCAAAAAACGACATTCGTTACACCACTATTATATATGACTGCCCCTAAAACTTATTTAAAATCACTAGATACAATTCAAAACACTTCATTAAGAATATGCCTCGGAGCCTTTAGGTCTAGTCCTACAAAAAGTGTATATGTCGAATCGTGTGAACCCCCTTTAAATATTAGAAGACAACGTCTATTAAACTTCTATTTTGCCAAGGTCTCTGCAAATCCTAATAATATATCTTGCCAACTCATTAAAAATATTTAGTTAACGGGAACACACAGTTCAGCTAGTTCCAATTCATCTCTACAGTTCCTATTGCCACTCTTTTAGAAAATATTGACCTTAATCTCACCACCCCCATTATTCAGCCCAATACTCCACCTTGGCTAAAAATATTACGTGCCTTTAACGTAAATTTGTGCAGATATAAGAAAATGGAAACCTCCACGATACTCATGAGACAAACTTTTAACGATATAATTAATAGAGGCAAGTTTGATAACATAATGTTCACAGATGCATCTAAAGATGAAGAAAGTGTAGGATGTGCTGTTACTTCCACAAATAATACACTAGCCATGTGTAGACTACCCAAGATGACTAGTATTTTCACATCTGAACTCTACGCTATACTCAAAACTCTAGAGGTTCACATGCAGAGTACCAAAAATTTAGCAATCTGCACAGACTCATTATCATCCATACATTCAATTAGAAAAATTTATACAACAAATCCAATCGGTATTAAAATCCATGAAAAATGTACAGCACTTGCTAAATCATATACTTCAGTTTCGATTATATGGAATCCGTCACATGTTGGTATCAAAGGAAACGAGAATGCTGACCACGCAGCAAAGGAAGCACGTCGCTCTGATCTTACAGATGAAAATATCCAGTTGTTCAAGACAACAATTGAAATCAAAAAATTATCTACCTCAATGTGGCAAAATCAGTGGAGCAAGTGCACTACCAAATTAAAATTGAAAGGAAACTGAAGACAATCATCAGAAGGCTCAGAATTGGGCACACCCGCCTAACCCATGGATACTTGATGGTTCCCGAAGAACCTCCAAACTGCCAACACTGCAACACTCGACTAAGTGTACTGCACTTACTTGTGGAGTGCAACCACTACGCAGCAGGACGGACCAAATATGGCATCCACGGAAATTTGTGTACTATTTTAAACTCTAAAAAACAAATTGTGTAATGTGATAGAGTTCCTTAAACTTTGTAAAGTATACCACCTACTGTAAATTTAACTTAATTACTTAGTGTTATTGTAATGTCCCTTGTGTCAATGGCCGCAGCAGCCAAGACACGTTAATTGAAATAAAAAAAACCAAGATCTATACGTAAAATACTCCAAGTTGTTGCATACGACAAGCCAAGCTGTTGAGAACGGCGCAGAATCGATTCTTCATTATTTTCGCGTACACTATTCGCTACCGCCGCTATATTTTTTTCATTATGTGCTGAATGTGTGTGGTTATCCAATAATGAAAACTGGGTTTCAAACTTATTGATGGTACAGCGAATTGTGCGTTCGGTAGACCGGTTGTGTGGATCATAAGTTGCTCTAAGCACCCCAAATACATTCTTCGTAGAACGCCTGTTTTCGTAATACAGCTGAATAATTTCTAGACGCTGTGCCGGGCTGAGTCTTTCCATGATGAAATGTCAAACAATACTGAACAAAAACGGAACGTCAGGTGACACGATTTGAAGAACAAATAAATCGGTGAATAGTTATTGGTCGAATAAAATTTATTGGTCAATTATATCTTTATTATGTTTCAATACAATTTTAATAATGTAAAGTTAAACTGACGAATTTTCTTTGTTATAGATATTTAAAACGAGGTTAACTTGTCAATTTACTCGAAGAATAAATATTTATTTGGTAAATAAATAAAGTCTTATTTGACGTTGCTGAAACGTAGATGTGTCAGTTTTATTGGTCGAATAATAATTCATCGAATAAACTACTATTCTTCGAATACACACTTGATTATAGAAAATAATAAAGTGTGTAAACAAAATAATAGCGATGTGTTATAAAGCAGAGATTTCGTAAAAAACAGGATCTTGTAAATGCATGAATCATAAAATTATATTGATATAAACTATTTAAGCCGTTATAATAGCGAGTGTCTCAACCGAGACACTCGTAGGGCAAAAGTCTTCATTTTATCAGACAGTAAAGCTGCCTTAAAGGCTCTAAAGTCATTTACTTGTGAGTCAAAGTTGGTTTGGGACTATAAACAATCCCTTAAGAAGCTGACGGAACGCAACAAAGTAACTTTGATGTGGGTGCCAGGTCACAAGGGAATTGCAGGAAATGAGGAAGCTGATAGCTTCACAAAAGAAGGAGCCAATGCCCCATTCCAAGGTCCAGAACCCTTCTGTGGACTACCAAAAAGCCACCTCAGAGAGGAACTCCGGACCTGAGAACAATCAACTACAAGTATATACTGGTCTAACACACCAGGACAAAGGCAAGCAAAAATGCTCATAAAAGTGTCGCCAACTGCAACAAACCGCCTTCTAGACGTGAGTAAAAAACATCTAAAATGGTCACTGGCCTTCTCACGGGTCATTGCTCTCTGAGATATCATCTAAAAAAAATGGGCAAATCAGATAGTGAGAACTGTCGTTTCTGTGACAACGAAAAAGAAACGAGAGAGCACATTCTATGCAATTGCGTAGCACTGTTCTGCGAACGACTAAAATTCCTGGAAGAGGTTAATCTATCGCCCTCTGACTAGTGATGTTGAAAAAGTAACTATTCGTTACAAAGTAATCGTTACTTACGAATACCGACAGTAACGATTACTATACAGAGAGGCAAATCGTTACTTTGATTACTCTGATTACTTCGTTACTTCGTATCATAGCGAGTACCTTTTGAGTATTGTATCTACAATCGGTTGATATCGGAATCGGACCGTTATTCCACGAGTGTTCGGTATCAGTACAGTTAACTAAAATTTTATCTATGAAGGGCAAAGGCTATGAAGAGTTTTACAGAATTACAGGGCGCTGAGAAGTAGATGAAACAGAGGGACGTACGTCATTTAACAAAGCATGCACCGAGAAACAGATGTCTATACGATAAAATACGATTTGTCGAGGTAGATAATTCACAGATGTTTGTTCCTTTGAAAATAAAAATGCAACACATTAGATTTTAATAATAAATACACACTAGAAAAAAAAAATACTTAGCTTAGATTGACCTAAAAAAATGTAGAAATGATAATATTTCCTAGACTGTGATCATCAACTTTAATTTTACATGTAGGTGTGGCATTGTTTTTATTAGATCAGGACATTTAACACTAAAAACACATAAATAAATCTATTTTTAAATATAGTAGGTACCTAGAGACTTGCAACTTTTTGCATTGTATTTAGGATTAGGATGACGTCTGGAAAAAAGTCTACAATAGAAAAATGGGTGGAAATTCATTATTACATTTTAAAGTGTATAAAACGCATCGAAAAATGCATAAACATGTTAAAATCAGTATATTAAGGGCCAGATAGTATTTGGGGTCAGTGAACACGAATATGCAATCAGAACCGATCTCCGAAGCATCTGGGTGCCCAGGGTTACTGCTAAGGTACGTCATCTAGAGTTTCGAGGGTTTGCTTTTGGCACTTACTTGATGCAAACAGATTACTCGAGATTACTTATATTGTGGAACAGCAATGACAGAACAATTAACAACATTAACTAACAAAATCATAAAACACAATAAAATACCGGAAGAATGGAGAACAAACGAATTAATTCTACTATTCAAAAAGGGGATAAAAGCAGCCAGAAAACTACAGAGGTATCAACTTGTTAAATACTACCCTAAAACTTACAACTAAATTTTTACAAGACCTAATTAATCAGAGGATAAGTTTAGCAGATGGACAACAGGGTTTTCGTACTGGAAGATCGTGTAACGATGCAATATTCGTCATACAGCAAATTACTTAGAAATCACTAGAGTATAATAGACCAGCATTTCTATGTCTGATTGACTTGAAGAAAGCATTTGACAGAGTAGAGTTAAGACTCACAGATATAATCCATCTTCTGTATAATAGAGAATTTCCCTTAGATATCATAAAAACTATTGAAAAAATCTGCCATAACAACAAAATGGAAGTCAGAGTCAGAATAGATGGACAACTTACATATTCTATAGATATAGGCAGCGGAATAAGACAGGGAGACTCATTGAGTCCTATGCTCTTCGATTTAATCATGGATGAATGTTTTTTGGATGAAAGCTTTTCCTGTTTCCTATTTCCGTAAAAATCATTTATTTTTTCCTAAATGCCTTGGTCTATGTGTATTTTATTGTTATGATCCAAAAATCTAAAATAATATCTGTTATGGGCCAAAAAATTAGTAGAATTTATAAAAAAAAAATCATTTTTAATTATTAATTAGTCTGGACAAAATTATGTCGGACACCCTTTTAGTTAGTCCTGTCGCCAGGGGGGTACAACGGCCTCCTTAATTCAGATGGACTTACCCAAGTTTTTTTTATATATTTTGACCCGTAGAATACGAATTTTTTGGGTAACAGTTGATCCGGATGTCGATAAGATTGTTATAGACAAAGAACTTGAGGAATTACATAACAGCGATTTCTCGCAAAACAAAACATATTTTTGCATTTTTTGGATCATTTTAAGCAAAAAATCTTCCTACAAGTTTTTTCGTAGAATGCATAGTTTTCGAGATAACCGCGGTTGAACTTTCAAAAAATCGAAAAATGGCAATTTTTGAACCCGAATAACTTTTGATTAAAAAATAAAGTAGCAATTCTGCTTACCGCATTTGAAAGTTTAAGTCAAATTATATCGGTTTTGATTATTTGCATTGCTAAAAATTAATTTTTTTACTGCTGAACCAAGCTATAAACACATAGTGTTTCCCGTGCCTAATACATGCGTTTTAACGCATGCTACGTAGAAATTGCCTCGCTTGCACTTGTAGCTACTCTACCTACTAGTTAGATTTTAAATGAGAAATCATTGAAAACATCACTCATGCACTAGGTGTTTATAGCTTTGTTTAGCAATAAAATAAAAAATTTTTAGCAATGCAAATAATCAAAACCGATAGAATTTGACTTGAACTTTCAAATGCGGTAAGCAGAATTGCTACTTTATTTTTTAATCAAAAGTTATTCGGGTTCAAAAATTGCAATTTTTCGATTTTTTGAAAGTTCAACCGCGGTTATCTCGAAAACTATGCATCCTACGAAAAAACTTGTCAGAGCATTTTTTGCCTACAATGACCCAAAAAATACAAAAAGATGTTTTGTTTTGCGAGAAATCACTGTTATGTAATTCCTCAAGTTCTTTGTCTATAACAATGTTATCGACATCCGGATCAACTGTTACCCAAAAAATTCGTATTCTACGGGTCAAAATAAATAAAAAAAACTTGGGTAACTCCATCTGAATTAAGGAGGCCGTTGTACCCCCCTGGCGACAGGACTATTTGTTTTTAATAATTTTTAACATAATAGATTACATATCATATAATATTTAATTTATATCCATTAAATATATCGGTGAAAGTCGTTTATCGGATCTTATATGAAATACTGAGAAATGCAATTCTCGATATGATTACCGGTACTCAAATACAAAAGTAATCATAGTAATCAAAATATCCTACTAATACAAAATATGTACTGAGAAATGCGATTCTCCATATGATTACCGGTACTCAAATACAAAAGTAATCAAAGTAGCGAATACTGTAAAAATGATTACTTTAAACAAAAGTAACGAATTGTACCGATTACTCGAAAGTAACTATAATCAACATCACTACCTCTGACATAGGAAACAAGTCATCTAGGATGCTAATCAACTTCATTTTAGAAGTATTGGCATCCCAGAGTTTAACTAGATTAAGGTATGCAGAAAAGATCCCTATAGGTCGAAGTGCGGAGAGGCTCCATAGCTTTTAACGACCTCACATAATCTAATAGGTCTGGATCCCGCGTATGAAAAAAAAGTTGATTAATAGCAAGCTGAAAATTTGTTAATAGCTTAACGGTGTCTAGTCGGATAAACTTTGATATATGGGAACACTGAAACAGGGGCAGTTTTAATTGTGGAACAGGTTAAAAATTTGGAACGGTCACACCACGAAAACGGCACATGTATTTTGTCCGACAGAACAGACTTAAACTCTCCGAACAGAGATTAAACTCTCATGCAAAAATCAGACTGCTATTTATCACCAGATGGGCGTTTTAATGAGTGGAACATGTAGAATATGTCAAATGACAAGAATTATGACAGGTGATAAATAGCAGTCTGATTTTTGCATGAGAGTTTAATCTCTGTTCGGAGAGTTTAAGTCTGTTCTGTCGGACAAAATAAATGTGCCGTTTTCGTGGTGTGACCGTTCCAAATTTTTAACCTGTTCCACAATTAAAACTGCCCCTGTTTCAGTGTTCCCATACATCAAAGTTTATCCGACTAGACACCCTTAAGCTATTAACAAATTTTCAGCTTGCTATTAATCAACTTTTTTTTTCATACGCGGGATCCAGACCTATAAATATATCTAATCTAAGTCCTGTTCATATACAAACACAACATTTTTTCACGACTTAAAGTTAACGAGATGCGAAGTCCCAAATCCGAAAATCTGAAGACTTCTACCGTGGAACCAATTTCTGGGTACAACCTTAATCTCTGCCTTTCATAATTTACAAGGCAAACAGACGATGAATAAAGGAGACGAAAGGGACTCTACAATATGCAGTCACATTCCGTGTATTCGTCTAGGTGAAAATTCCAACGAAAGTTGGTTCCGTGTACTCAAAATATGAGTAAACTGAGAAAATGAGCAGATCATAATATACAGACCCTGGCCATAGTATTATGACCACCTACAAATTATTATAAAAATCAACTATTTCACTAAGTATATTTTGTTTAAAAATTATTTTTAAATTTAATTTTGTTATGTAATGTTAATGTCATACATTAACTATATTATATTTAATAATAAACAGCAATAAAATATTGAAAATTTTACATATCTATATATTTTTTAATATTTCATTGAATTCCTGACTTTAATCCGCTAGAAAATATTTGGAAGCATTTAAAACGAGAAAGTTCCAGTGAAAAGGTCAGTAAGAAACTTGTTTTAATTAAAGAACTATTAATCGTTGGAACCACAATGGCAAATTGGAGCAAAGTGAATTTAACTGCATTCAAAGTATACCAAGAGGGGTACTAGCGGTAATCAAAGTTAAAGGGGGCTCAACCAAATTTAAAAATATATAAATATGTGATATTTTCAACTGTTGTATTGCTGTTTATGGTTAAATATATTATATACAGCAATCAATCTAATCAGCCCTAAACATCCATCCTTGGATATAGGCCTCCTCTTCTTTCTTCCATGCCTCTCTATCTTGGTCAATTTGCATCCATTTTGACCCAGTGTGTTTCTTCAGGTCATCTGACCATCGCATCTGTGGCCTTCCCCTTTTTCGTTTGTGGTTCCATGGTCTCCAATGTATAATCATCTTAGTCCATCTTTCATCCTTCTGCCGTAGCAGAAGTCCGGCGAACTTCCATTTAAGCTTTGCTACTTGGGTAGATACGTCTTTCACTTTTGTTTTGTTACGGATCCATTCGTTTCTTTTCCTGTCTGATAATTTAATGTTCAGCATTTGTCTTTCCGTGGCTCTTTCTGTCTTTGCTATTTTTTCCATATTCTCTTTTGTAAACGTCCATGTCTGAGAGCCATATATTAAAACAGGGAGTATAGATTGATTGAAGACTTTTGTTTTTAGGTATTGCGGGTATTTTCTGTTCTTTAGAATATAAGACAGTTTTCCGAATGATGCCCAGGCCAATCTTATTCTTCTCTTTATTTCTTCGGTCTGATTTTTTTTATTTAATCTAGTGATTTGTCCTAGATACATATACTCTTTTACTTGTTCTATTCTTGTTTGTGCCACTGTAATTACTAGTTCTTCTTGTTGATTGGTCATGGTTTTTGTTTTACTGTAATTCGTCTTCAGTCCTATCTTTGTCGATTCTCTATCTAGTTCTTCCATCATTCTTTGTAATTCTTCACTTCTTTCTGCTATTAATACAATATCATCAGCATATCGTAAGTGATTCAGATATTGTCCGTTTATGTTTATACCCAAACCATCCCAGTGCAGTTGTTTGAACACATCTTCTAGCGCTTGGTTGAATAGCTTGGGCGAGATGGTATCTCCTTGTCTTACTCCTCGGTTTATTTTAATAGGCTCCGTTTGTTTCATTAGCTTAATAGTTGTTGTTGCCTTATTATATATATTTGTAATTAAGTCGGTATATCTGTAGTCTATTCTGCTGTTTTGTAGGGAATTCTTTACTGTCCAGTGTTCCACTCTTTCTAAATCCGGCTTGTTCTCTTGCCTGGTAACCATCTAATTTAGTTGTTAATTTGTTTGTTAATATCTTGGTTAATAGTTTGTACATCACATTTAGTAAAGTTATGGGTCTGTAATTCTTTAGATCCTTTTTATCTCCTTTCTTAAATAGTAACAATGTTACTGCTTCGTTCCAAGTGTTGGGTATTTGTTTTGTCATTAATATTTTATTCATAAGTGTGTACAAAACTTCTTTAGTTGTTTTCCCACCATTTTTTAGCATTTCTACAGTTATCCCGTCTTTTCCTGGCAATTTATTATTCTTCATCTCCTTGAGTGCTCTTTTTATCTCATTCTTACTGATTTCTGGTTGTAAGTCGGAATTGACATTTTTTATTTTTATTTGTAATTGCTTAAGGATTTCTTGTGTTGGTTTCTGTTTTGTATTGTAGAGGTTTTTATAATATTCTTGTGTTATTTGTATAATTTCTTCTATATTATTGGTTTCTATGCCTTCTTTGTTCTTTATACTATTAATCGGTATGCTTCCAAGCTGTGGTTTTAAGCACTTCATATTTTTATTTTGTTCAATGGTTTTTTCTATTTTTTCTTCCTGTACTCTCCTTTGACTTTCCTTGATGTTTTTTCTGATACCTTTGTTTACCTCTTTGTAATCTACTGTCTTTCTCTTATCTTGTTCTATTAATGTTTTTCTTTTGCTCATGAGGTTTTTTGTTTCCTGGGATATACAGTTTTCCTTTTTTATTCTTGTTTGTGCTACCTTTTTTCCCGCCTTTGCTAATGTATCGGTTAATAGCTGATTTATTTCATCGATATTTTTGTTTTCCAAATCTCTAGTGGCCGGTATACTTTCCCTTATTTTTTGTTTATATTCCTCTTTTGCTGTCTTAAGTTTTCCCATATCTAGTTTCGATCTATTTTTCATTTTCTTTTTTGTTTCGAATTGGCTATTAATGCTGAGTTTGGCTCTGACAAGTCTATGATCACTACCGGTTGAGAAACGATTCAGTACTGTAACATCTTTGATGATGGCTTTTTGTGTTGTAAGGATGTAATCTATTTCGTTTTTAGTATTGCCGTTGGGACTTATCCATGTCCATTTTCTTTGCGATTTTTTGTTAAAAAACGAGTTCATAGCAAAAAGCTGTCTTTCCTTCAAGTAGTTCATTAATGTATGTCCTCTATTATTTCTTTCGCCGTATCCATATTGTCCTATTCTGTGTTGGTCTTCCTCCTTTCTTCCCCCTAATTTGGCATTGAAGTCTCCAATTATTAGCGTCAATTTAGTTTTCTTTTCTTCCTCAGCGAGTGTTATTTCTTCGTAGAAGTTTTCAATATCTTCATCTTTATATGTGCTTGTTGGTGCGTATACCTGTATAATTTTCAACGACGTTCTTTTTAATTTAAGCATAATGTAGGCTACTCTGTCTGATATACCCTTGGTGGATTGTATGTATCTAACGATTCTCTTGTTTATTATAAAACCAACTCCGTTGTTGGTGTTATCTTCATTACCTTTGTAGTACAGCATGTTTCCCGAGTTTAATAGTATTTTTTGTTCTCCTTTTCTTCTTATCTCTGACAGACGGATGACATCCCATTGTATATGAGTTAGTTCTTCTTCTAATTCGTGGAGTTTGGTGTCTTCATTCATGGATCTGATGTTATATGTACCTACGTTTAGTTTAGTCGAATGTTTGCCTCCCCCAGAATCCTTGAGGCGGACCGGTTTGTCGGTGTGGGACTGTGAGTTGTTATCTCTACCCACCTGGGGTAATATTCCGTTTGTTTTGTGATTCGACATGATTTTCTTTGAAGAGGGTTTTTTGAAATTAAAACGCCACGCTTGTCAGGCGGCTTGGCGAGTTTTAATTCAGCCGCCCATTCTGGGTCAGACGCTGTTGTCAGCCGCTCATTCCGAGTCAGACGCTGCGCTGTTTTGATTCCATACAAACCCTAAAATCAAGGGGTTGCCACGTCCGCCATCCATACCGTACCGAAGGTGTTGTTCTCCGCCATGGCTGCCGTTGTGGACTTCAGCCGTAACCCTGGACAAGGGACCCTAAACAGGTACTAGTTTCCCGGGTCAGGAAACCCCTGGAATCTACGGAGGGCAGGGATTGATTCATTTTCTCTGGTAGGACTATCCAAAGGAGTTCCTATCCGCTAGCAATCAAACATGGGAAATATGCCACATTTATATATTTTTTAATATTTTGTTGAGCCCCTTTAACTTTAATTACCACTAGTACCCATCTTGGCACACTCTGAATGCAGTTAAATTCAGTTTGCTTCAATTTGTCATTGTGGTTCAAAATGATATATTAGTTCTTCAATCAAAACAATTTTGTTTGGGACCTTTTAACTGGAAATTTTTGGTTTTAAAAGCTCTAAAATATTTTCTATGTGATTAAGGTCAGGAATTCAACAAAACATTAAAAAATATATAAATATGTAATATCTTCAAATATTTTATTGCTGTTTATTATTAAATATATAGCGACACGCTTCATTTATTATTTTTTTAATAGCTAATTTTAAATATTAACTTTCTTTTATAAACGAAAATAATATGGGTCATTTATTCACAATTCTTTCTATACGAAACCAGATGGTAATGGCCTGTTCAGTCTCAGTTTAAAAATTCCCCATTAAATAGTTACCTTATCAGACATTATGACAATGAATCACTTTTTGAATGCATTCGAGGACGCTTCTTGACAGAAATGTTTTCAGTTTTTAAAACATCAGATAAAAGGGTCAGCCTCTTTATGTCGATAAATTAGTCTTCAACGTAAAACCACAGACATGTGTTTTTTTTTTCAGTACAGTCCCAGCGGGCACCCGGCGCTGACACACCATCACACTCGCAAAGAATAACAAACCCTCTTTCGAGAAATATTCACGCTATTTTACCGACACAAATAAATATATTATTGACAAGTTGTTGTTTTTACACTTATTTTAATTTAAGTTAATTGATTCCGTTAACCACCAACGGAACAAATACGTTATAATTAATGTATTACATTAACATTATAAAACAAAATTATATTTAAAAATAATTTTCAGAGAAAATGTACTTAGTGCAATAGTTGATTTTTATAAAAATTCATAGGTGGTCATAATAATATGACCAAGGACAGTCCCTTTGAAGATCCCTGGAGAGAGTGAAACGTACGTAAGGGGATGATTGACCATCTCTGAACCTAGATGAAACATAAGCTGTCTTTAATTTACTTAAACTCAATTGTTTACTCACCAAACTTCAAATCTGTTGAAAGCAGTAGACTCCACCATCTTCTTATTGAAATCTCTCTTCAAGATGTTTTTCAGTTCCTGCGTAACTTGTTGTATCACCGTATTAATAGTAGATGCGTGGGGATCATCTTTGGTGTTTTCTGGCTTCTTGGGAGGCAGTTGATACGGATTGAACTGAGCTGGATGTAGAGGAGGTAACTGGGAAAAATGCAATGGCGGCAGATACATCTGGTGTGCGCCGAACGGATAAGCTCGCCAGTCCGGTTGTCCGTACGCTGGCGGCGGCGGAGGGAAATGTGTCGGAAATGAAGGTGCAAAGTGCGCCGCTGGATAACCTTAAACGGGGAATACAATTTATATAAAGAATTAAAATATAACTAATCTTGTAAAATAAAAATATATAAAAGTTATTTTTGTGTATCTCTATAATACTAAATAGTCTAATATAAAGTAAAATAAAGAATAGATGTGAATGCATACTAGAAGAGTACAAAATTACAAACAAATTCTACTAGACAGATGTTTTCGTTATAGCCCGATCAAAGAACAGAAAACTATACGAAAACCTCAAAAAAATAAAGAAAGAATGAAAATTTGCGGATACGTAGTTGAAAGTATCTATTATTATACAGTGTGTTAAAGAATGGGCCATAGCTTAACCTTAGATTCCTGAGGGTAAAATAGGTCGATTTAAGCAACTTACCTTAGTACAAAAGTTAAACTTTTATTTTATTTATTTTTGAATATTTCCTGACAGGCATGAGACAACAACAAGAAATTTGGTAAGTGGTGCTGGTATTGTACACCCTACTAAATTATGTTAAACAAACGTTTCTGGCTACTACCAGAGACGTACGACGGGGGAACGTGAATGGTTGACCCTTCCCAAATTCTACGCCACTGGCGGAATTTCTATTTTACTGCAATTTTTTGATTCTTCAATACTTTCTATGTAAATAACATACTCTTCATTCGGTACGATAAAGAAATTAGTTTTCAAGATATTTGAAGCTAAAAATGAAGGAGCCTAATACATTAATCAAAATAAGTGTGCCTTTTCATTTTTAACTCCAAATATCTCGAAAACTAATGACTTTATCGTTACGAATGAAGAGTATATTATTTGCATAAAAAGTTTTCGAGAATCTAAAAATTATGCTAAAATAGCAGTTTCATCATTGGCGTAGAATTTGGGCAGGGTCAACCATTCACTTTCCCCTGTCGTACGCCTCTGGTATTAACCAGAAACGATTATTTAACATAATTTAGTAGGGTGTACAGTACCTACACTTTCTGCCAAGTATCATAAGGATATGTCAAATAGTTTTATAGTACTGGCACACATAGTTATTAAAGTTTTAAATAAAGAATAAATTATTTAAAAAAAGAATACTTTAAAATAATTTCACATATCCGTGTCATACTTGGCAGAAAGTGTAGGCACTGTACACCCTAATAAATTATGTTAAATAATCGTTTCTGGCTACTACCAGAGGCGTACGACGTGGGAAAGTGAAGGGTTGATCCTTCCTAAATTCTACACCACTGATGAAGCTGCTATGTTAGCATAATTTTTAGATTCTCCAATACTTTATATGCAAATAATATACTCTTCATTCGCAACCATAAAGTCATTAGTTTTCGAGATATTTGAAGTTAAAAATGAAAAGGCACACTTATTTTGATTAATGTATTATGCTCCTTCGTTTTTAGCTTCAGATATCTCGAAAACTAATGGCTTTATCGTTACGAATGAAGAGTATGTTATTTGCAAAGCAAGTATTGGAAAATCAAAAAATTGCACTAAAATAGCAATTCCGCCCGTGGCCTAGAATTTGGGAAGGGTCAACCATTCACGTTCCCCCGTCGCACGCCTCTGGTAGTAGCCAGAAACGTTTGTTTAACATAATTTTATAGGGTGTACAGTACCAGCATCACTTATCAGATTTCGTGTTGTTGTCCCATGCCTGTCAGGAAATATTCAAAAATAAAAAAAATAAAAGTTTAACTTTGACACCCTGTATTTCGGTTATTATCAACTTTTGTACTAAGGTTAGCTTAAATCGACCTATTTTAACCTCAGGAATCTAAGGTTAATATATGGCTCATTCTTTACCAATCCTTTTAAGAAAAAATTACACATCTACATCCCCTCCATTTTAGAAAAAATGGGGAAATAGGTACCTCCTTCTCGAGGGTGAAAAAATATACATTTAAAATAAGCCCGGAATTGGTTAAAATAATTAATTCTAAGTAACTTTTGTTCTATAGAGTTTTTTCACTAAGTTAATACTTTTTGAGTTATTTGCGAGTAAATATGTTCATTTTTCATCAAAAAAACCATGTTTTTGGACGGTTTTTCGCAAATAACTCAAAAAGTAAATTTTATCAAAAAAATATTCATAGCAAAGATATAGCTAATAAAAAAGTGACAAAAATAATGTATGTATGAAGTTTGTAGACCAAGTAGAAACAGAGTTGTAGCTAATGAAAAGTAGTTCTTATTCGTCAAAGTCCAAATCGAATATATTAACGTGAAATTACCAAAAAGAGCACATTTCGGGGAAAGCTCATTACAACTTTTTTAAAAGTGTTTAAAAACACGTTTATTTTTGTTTTTTTTTTAACTTCTAACATTAAAAGTAACTTAAGTTACTCTCAAAATATTGTTGGTCCCTTTTATTTTTTGGTAAAAAGAATCGCGAAAATCATTCCCTAATTAGCATTCCAAATGAAATTAATCGTTACAGCTGCACAAGTTACTTTACTTATGTATTGTTTATACGATATACAGGGTGTTTCATTGGGAAACGGAAATACTTTAATGGTGAATAGAGGTCACCGAGCCGGTTCTAGATATACTACATTTTTTGCCCTACCGACTTTTATAACCGAGTTACAGGGTGTTTTATCGATTTTGCCCATTTCTTTCCTAAGCCATAACTTTAGAACCACCCTGTATATTTTTTTGATATTTGGTACACATTTGTCTCATTCAAAACCCAAACGACCGACATACTAACCATAAGAAATTTTACCTAAAAATGATTTTATTAACGTTTCGACGCCCAAGTCAAAACGACAACCAAATGCAACGGTGGCACTGAAATTCTCGCGTTAGAGATTCCATAGTAAATCACGAGGGAAAACCAGGAAAAAAACCTCGTGATACTATCCCGACATCGTAAGTATTTGGGTTTACATTTAGTTTACTCTTAAAAACTAATACCAAATTCTGACTTGATATTTTAAATTTTAAATAATACTAAAATACTAAATATGTACTAACTCGATATGTTACTGATTTACTAATTGTGGTATTTTCTTTCTATTGACTTCCTCCTTTAATATGGGTAACCACATCCTACTGCATTCTACCGAGGAATTTGCGACACAATTGGTTTCATTTAGCATAATTAGAGCCGCTTCTTTGATTTTTCTCTTTTTACTATCTGCTTCTTTTAGGACTATACTTGAATCTCTCCACTGAACTCTATGATAGTATCACGAGGTTTTTTTCCTGGTTTTCCCTCGTGATTTACTATGGAATCTCTAACGCGAGAATTTCAGTGCCACCGTTGCATTTGGTTGTCTTTTTAAAGACAGATCACATGCTATGATTTTTTGTGGCGGATATTCTTGAGTTGGGATTGATTTCATGTAATCGAATGAACTATCTTTTAGTAAAGTCGTCCCAGGAACGCAACTCATCAATATTGGCAATATCATTTTAAAGTCATCTACTTTAAAATGTATAATACGTGTCTGAATTGCCGATATAAATGAGTCAGATTAAATAAATTATTAGAAGAATTTTTTACTAAGCAACAACATTTTTGTTTATTTAGTATTATTTTGTATTTTGACAACGACACCCGACTTGGGCGTCGAAACGTTAATAAAATCATTTTTAGGTAAAATTGTGGCTTATTTCCCATTTGAATATACTTGACAATTTTATGACTTTAATTTGGAAATTATATTGAATTTTTTAAGAACTTTGACATTAAAAAGCAGATATTATTAACTTTTAGTTATAAATTTTTAAAGTTAATGAATAAATATTAATTTTTAAAATAATCAATACTTATTTACCACATTGGAACGACCCAATTACTAATGACAAGAAAAATCCAGGTCCGGATTAAGAAAAAAATATAAAGTAATTGTGACCTTGAAACAACACCCTGTATATTGAAATTTTGGAAATTTGTTTGTGTATTTTAAAAGAGCATAAAAACTGCGTTAAAAGGTGCATGTCAAATTTTTGCGCAGATAATTTAATTACGGCAATTTTGAAATCATATTGATTAATTCTGTCAAGATCACAAGAAGCTACCAGAAAAATGAAAAACAATGCCAATGTACTTAGAAAATCGATTCGAAATATTTTAAAACGAGCAAGGAAATGCATCGAACAAAATGGCGGACATTTTGAGCAACTGTTATAGTTCAAATATTTTTAATTTATGTTAAACTGTTGAAACGAATTTTTGTTTTCTTAGATACAGTTGAGTCCGCGAGTCTTTACCCGTGCGTCATCATTTAAAGCATACGAAATAAGTCGGAAATTTACTAAACGCAACGGCAAGTGGATATTATTCCGATCACGGGTTATAGTATAAAATTTGACGTTATCAAATAAATAGAATGTCAAATTTAAGTTTTGCTTTAAAATTTTGGTGCATAATTACAGCTACATTTGAAGTAGCTTAATAAATTATTTTATTATCATTGATTAATAAATAAATAAACGATTTATAAAAGAATTCAATAACATATTTTCTTTTTGTTATTTTATCCACTTTGGCGGTATCTTAAACACAAGCATTTAACTGTATAAACAATGAGGTTAGCTTTGTACGTTGTCAAAATTTATCGTAAAATATCATAAACTTATTACAAAATTTCTAACTCCAATATAAAATTAGTTGTGAAAACAACTGTTTGTATACTATAAAAAACTTCAAAATGCAAAAATTCGACAAAATAACAGCAAAAAAATTCAACAAACTGACAGCCACAAAAGTAAACAAACCAAAACGTCATAAATTTTACTTAAAATATGTGAAGACATCCCCAATCGTCTTTCTTAGTATCTATCTCTTTTCAATGCACTGAGTCTAAATCGTTCATAAAAATAACATGTGTTTTTACTTAATAACAGGCGGCAGCTGGTTTGTCATTAATTGCATGCGTGGAAGAGAATGATGCTAAATATAAAGTATGTGTTTTATCTCGCCAGGTATTAATGACGCACGGGTAAAGACTCGCGGACTCAACTGTATAGCAGTTTTTTAAATTCTTTACTAAATCATTAAAATATCCCAATTCTCGCAATTCTAATTTTTAATGATGTGCATACAGCTACAAATACAGAGAATCCGTGAAGCCAGCGTAGTAAAAAGTATTAAGTATTTTTAAAATAAGTATTGATTCATTAACATTAAATTATTAAAAGTTAATAATACCTGGTTTTTAATCTCAGAGTTCTTTAAAATTTCAATACATATATGTAATTTCAAAATTGATGTAATTAAATCAACGGTGAAAAAATTAAAATAAGCCTTTAATCACAGTTTTTCATGCTCTTTTAAAATGCGCAGACAAATTTTTAAAATTTCAATATACAGGGTGTTGGTTCAAGGTCACAATTACTTTGTATTTTTTTCTTAATCCGGACCTGGATTTTTCTTGTCATTAGTAAATGGGTCGTTCCAATGTGGTAAATAAGTATTGATTATTTTTAAAATGAGTATTTATTCATTAGCTTTAATAATTTATAACTAAAAGTTAATAATATCTGCTTTTTAATGACAAAGTTCTTAAAAAATTCAATATAATTTCAAAATTAAAGTCATAAAATTGTCTGGCCGAAAAATTGAAGCGAACCATTAAACTTACTTTTTTGTGCTCTTTTCAAATATGCAAACAGATTTTCAAAATTTCAATATACAGGGTGTTGTTTTAAGGTCACAATTACTTTTTAATTTTTTGTTAATCCGGACCTGGATTTTTCTTATGGTTAGTATGTCGGTCGTTTGGGTTTTGAATGAGACATATGTGTACCAAATATCAAAAAATATACAGGGTGGTTCTAAAGTTATGGCTTATAAAGAAATGGGCAAAATCGATAAAACACCCTGTAACTCGGTTATAAAAGTCGGTAGGGCAAAAAATGTACTATATCTAGAACCGGCTCGGTGACCTCTATTCACCATTAAAGTATTTCCGTTTCCCAATGAAACACCCTGTATAAGTTTCATTGGTTCAAAGTGCTCATTTTTGAAAAAATTTGGTTTTAAAGTAAAATTTTCTTTTTAATTTTGAAAAAAAGAATCTTTTTTTTCAAAATAACTTAAAAATTATTAGTAATACCAAAAATTCAAAGATTAATAAAATGTACGTTTTGTTTTTCTGAATATTTTGAATTTTTGAAGTTATTCTCCTTTAGGCGCGATTGAGAGTAAAATTTCATAAATCTGCGCGCGTGCGCACACAGACAGTATGTAGTTCGTTGCTAATCTTTCAAGATAGGTATGTATGTATCTGTATCAGCGCAAATAAGTCATTAAAAGAATATATTAGTGTTTTTAGTAAATGTATTATTTATTATAATTTTTGTGTTTTTGGATTTGTGTTCCTCTGTAGTAAGATAATAAAATATTATGTAGGTATAACATTTTTACACTCGATCTATTTGTCACCGTGTTGTGTAATTATATCCGAAACTTACGTGTCACTTACAAGAAGCTCGGTGGCCTAGTTGGTAGAGCGTTGGATCAGAGATCGTCTCGGGTTCCAATCCTGGACGATTCATACTTTTTTTATTTTTGGTTGTTTTAATAAAACATTTTTGAAAGTGGTAGATAAGAAAGTTAGTTTAATATTTAAATAAAATACAAATAACCTGTTAAGTATATTTACTTCGTTGAAATTATATTATAGAAGAATAACTTCTTACGTGCGTACAAAGTACAGACACATTCTTTTTTTTGTTTTCCTGTTAAGAGGAAACAGTAGCGATCAACAGGTAGCCAAAACGCGTTCCAAGATTGCGGCTATAAATTTGAATATTTTTTTGAGATATTTGGCACACGTATTCGTAATATAATAAAGAATGGCGGTACAGAGCCCAATTTGAAAAATATATTTATATGTGGAAATTACTCTGTAATTAAATACAATATTAAAAAAACGAGCCTGTACCGCCATTAAGAAGAACAAAAAAATACACTTTCTTCAAATAAACTTTTTTATCCGATGCCTAGATTTTGTGTCATTTTGGAACTACTAATGAAATAAAAAAATTTAGTAGTTCCAAAATGACACAAAATTTAGGCATCGGATAAAAAAGTTTATTTGAAGGAAGTGTATTTTTTTGTTCTTCTTAATGGCGGTACAGGCTCGTTTTTTTAATATTGTATTTAATTACAGAGTAATTTCCACATATTAATATATTTTTCAAATTGGGCTCTGTACCGCCATTCTTTATTATATTACGAATACGTGTGCCAAATATCTCGAAAAAATATTCAAAATTACAGCCGCAATCTTGGAACGCGTTTTGGCTACCTGTTGATCGCTACTGTATCACCTTAACACAAAAATTGGTTATGCTATGGCTGTTCAAAATTTGCATATACTCGTGATTAGTGACTCCATTTGTGCCATTTTAACTACAGCCTTTTCAAAAATAAGCACTTTAAACTGATCAAACTTACAGATCATAGAAAGAATACAGAAGCAAAGCAACGTGATGCGGTAAAGATTAATTTGGGATGCTAATTAGCGGGTGATTCTTGCGATTCTTTTTACCAAAAAATAAAAGGGGCCAACAATATTTTGAGCGTAACTCACTTACTTTTAATGTTAGAAGTTTTTTTAAAAAACAAAAATAAACTTCTATTTAAACACGTTAAAAAGTTGTAATGAGTTTTCCTCGAAAAGTGCTCCGTTTTTTGGGTATTTCACGTTGAAATATTCGATTTGGAATTTGATGAATAATAACCTACTTTTCATTAGTTAAAACTCTGCTTCTACTGCGTCTACAGACTACATACATACACCATTTTTTTTACTTTTTTATAAGTTACATTTTTGCTAAAAATTAGCAAACTTGCTATACTTTTTGAAATATTTGCGAAAAACTTGTTTTTGCAAAATCATGTTTTTTTTAAATAAACTTTTTCACTCGCAAATAACTCGAAAAGTATTGACTTAGTGAAAAAACTCTATAGAACAAAAGTTGCTTAGAATTAGTAATTTTATCCAATTCCGGACTTATTTTGAATGTATATTTTTTCACCTCGAGAAGGATAGAATTGTAAACTTTTTCTTATACAATAATAGTCAATTTCACGTACCCATTTCAAATTTTCATCCCTTCCTTTATTTTTTTTGGGTAAGATTATTCTTTGATCGGGTTATTATATTGGAGTAAGAAAAGAAACTACAATAAACAGACTCAAACCATTTTTTTCTATCCCTTGTGATATTAGGACGTTTAAACATACAGTGGATAGAAACTCTTTGAAAGTAGACAAAGTCATCTGAATTAACCAATACAATAATCGCGCTTGTGGCTATTGAATAGCTTTATACACTCACCGGCACAAAAAACCGCCACCCAAAAAAATGGTTAATTTTTAATGTCTTATATTTCCTAAACCTGATGTCCGATTTAAGTAATTTTTTAATATGTTATAGCCTTATTCTTTATCAATATCGCTGTAATAATATTGTTGCTAGACAGGTACATTGTCATTGTATACAGGGTGTACGAATCAAACTGTGTTTTTTTCTCAAACTTTGGAACGCCCTGTGGAATGTTCTAGCTTTTATAAAATACTGAAATTAAAACCCAACTATAGCCTCAGGTTTTCTTAACATTATGTTTTTTGTTTCATTCGCTAATGTTGGAGAATAAAAAGTTAGGCACTTTAACAACTACCCCTGTTTTTCGTCAATACAGGGTGTTTTTACATAAGTACGGCAAACTTAAAGGGGTAATTCTGTATGATAAAATAATGACAGTTTGCTTTATAAACATATGCCCGTAAATGCTTCGTTTCCGAGATAGGGGGTGTTGTAATTGTTCTTACAAACTGACGATTTATTTATTGCTCTAAAACGGTTTGTGATATGCAAATGAAATTTGGTAGATTTTAAGAGGTAGTTATTGCGCATTTTTTGGCATACAATTAAGAATTTTATATTCACCATTGGCGTGCATACGGGTATAAACATTTTAGATATATCCCGTATGCACGTCAATGGTGAATATAAAATTCTTAATTGTATGTCAAAAAATGCGCAATAACTACCTCTTAAAATCTACCAAATTTCATTGGCATATCACAAACCGTTTTAGAGCAATAAATAAATCGTCAGTTTGTACGAACAATTTCAACACGCCCTATCTCGGAAACAAAGCATTTGCGGGCATACGTTTATAAAGCAAAATGTCATTATTTTATCATGCAGAATTACCCCTTAAAGTTTGCCGTACTTATTTAAAAACACCCTATATTGACGAAAAACAGGGGTATGTAGTTGTTAAAGTGCGTAACTTTTTTATTATCCAACATAAGCGAATGAATCAAAAAACAGAATGTTAAGAAAATCTGAAACTATAGTTGGGTTTTAATTTCAGTATTTTATAAAAGCTAGAACATTCCACAGGGTGTTCCAAAGTTTGAGAAAAAAACACAGTTTGTTTCGTACACCCTGTATACAATGACAATGTACCTGTCTAGCAACAATATTATTACAGCGATATTGTTAAAGAATAAGGCTATAACATATTAAAAAAATTACTTAAATCGGACATCACGTTTAGGAAATACAAGACATTAAAAGTGACCCATTTTTTGGGGTGGCGGTTTTTTGTGCCGGTGAGTGTATTAGTTATGATTCTTGTTCACTTGTGGTGCGAGTAACAGGATGCCGTCTTGCAGCGCATCGAGCTCTAGATTTCCTGGTTAACTAACGTACTGGGTTAGCGAGCCAATTGGGCTGCGGCGTATTGAGTCGGAGCGATTCTGTATTAAAGGATCGCTTCGATGGTGATCGAGCATTAACCGATCGCCAGTCTCCAGTCGGGGGGTCGAGTCGTTGTATGAATAGCGTGATTGCGAGTCTGTGTTTAGTTATTAATATTTTGATTCCGTATTTAAGGAATAGCGGGATTGTTTCTTATATTATACTAACATTGTTATTGCATTTTGGTACTAGTAAATACAATTTTGTTTTTCTTGTACAGACATCCGCCAAGGGAGCTTTCTTCGGGAGCGGAACGAAGACCAGAATATTGTTTTATTTTATTATTTTTTTGATTTTATTTTGTATGTAAAAAACCAGAATATATATTTTATTGTAATTGAAGCTGTGTTTTACTGAGTCTGTTGTCCGAAAAGAACTACCCGTTACAAGATATATCACAAATATATAAACGGATATCTGGTGGTAAAGACGTGGTATCTCTCATAAAAATAAGAAGACTAACCTAGACGGATTATCTAGCAAAGATCGAAGCAGAACAATCCTCCTAGACGAATTCTCATGTCACAGCCAGTGCGAAATAGACGGAGATTTAGGAAAAAAACTTGAAGTTTGGAGGAAAAATGATGAAGATGCTAAAAAAATAGGTGCAGCAAACTGGCAAAGGTTGGCAATTGTTAGGACTAACTGGCCCAATAATAAGACTATAGCACCAATAATGATGATGAAACCGATAAAGGTATGACAGACTTCGGAAAATTAAGTCAAGAAAGCCGCTAGTAAAAACAAGAAGCAATCTACAGGGTTTTGAATCATGATCAGCTGATTGGAGGAACTAAGCGAAACCCGAGCAGCAGGCTCTACTGGATATTAAAACCATTCTCCCTAGTTTCTAATACTTCTAAAAATATGGATCGCTCTAAATATAGTCCGGACTCTGAATCTGGACGCTCCTGAAGCAGTTCTCTTAATTCAGACCCTCGACATCGCCTTGTACTAAAAGTGTGCTGTCTGAATTTTATATATGAAAAATTAGTTATGTCATAAAATAAATAAATAAGTCATAATTCTACGGAACGTTTTATAATAACAATTTTACCTCTTATACATGCATGTCTCAATGCTGCTTGAAAATAAAAAAATAAAAATTGACTATATAATAAAACTGATATTTAAATATAATAATGTAACTACACTGTGCGTCAAAGAAAACGAGCCACTCACAAAATTTAGGAAATTTGATATTTTTTATATACTTCTCCATGTTTCTCTAATTTGTTTGATTTTAATTAAATAAATGAATTATTTCGTGTACTGAGAAGCTAGACCGAGCCTTCAGACAGAACAAATAAATTCGCAAAACCTATTGAATCATAAAATCCTTAGGACTTATTTATTTAAGAATCCATAAAGCTTCGCGAAATTGATTGTTTTGAGGACTGTGTGAACTATTCTAGTATTTCAAAGAGTTTCTTCTTCCTATTCCTCTTTATAAGCAATTCTGCTTGTTCATTGGCGGATTGATACCTCTATGGAAAGTTGTCACTCCATCTTCTGCGCGGTCGGCCGATACTTCTTCTACCGATTGGTGATTTATCCCGTGCTATTTTGACCACACTTGTCTCCCCCATTCTTGTTATGTGGTTGTTCCATTCTTTTTTCTATTCAGTGTCCATTCGTTTATACACTGTACGTTACATTGTCTTCTGATATCTTCACTCCTCTTTCGATCTCTCAGTGTATTTCCTGTTATTCTTCTCAGTACTCTCATCTCTGCCGTTTCCAGTAGTTTTTGTGTTGTGGCTGTATATGGTCTTGTTTCTAATGCATATGTCATTATTGGTCTTACACTGGCTTTATAGATTCTTGACTTCATCTCAGTGTTAATATGTCGGTTTCGCCAGATAGTGTTATTAAGGCATCCTGCCACTCTATTTGCTTTTTGTACTTGATTTCTCACTTCTTTGCCCAGGTTTCCGTAACTTGACAATGTAATTCCAAGGTATTTTACTTCCATTACTTATTCAATACTGATACCATCAATTTCTATTTTACATCTGATTGGTTCTTTACTGATTACTGTTGTTTTAGTTTTCTGAGATGAAATTATCATATTGAATTCTTTTGCTCTTATGTTAAATCTGTGGACTAATCTTTGCAGACTATCTTCATCTTTTGCTATCAATATTGCATCGTCTGCGTAACAGAGTATTTTTACTTCTTTGTTTCCCATTCTGTATCCTCTTCATTTGTTGACGCTTTTGATGATTTCGATTATATTGAGGAGTGTAAGACTCAATGAGTCTCTCTGTCTTATTCCCCTGCTTATTTCCATTTTGTTGTTTTGGTCGATGTTTTCAAAAGTGTTTATGATATCTAGAGGGACTTGAATTGGATGAAAGGGATGAAATTGTCATATTGAATGTTTTTGCTCTTGTGTTAAATCTGTGGACTAATCTCTAAGTGCTGTTCACATTATAAGAATTTAAACGTGCGAGGGTTAGAACGCACGATGACATTCCAATGGTGGCGCATGTAATCATATGGAGCCTTTCTCACTAGACGGTGGTTGGAACGTTCGGTGAAGTCATCGTGTTTATGCCGTCCCTCGCTGACAACAACAGACGGCAGCCGTGCCGTCTTTACGCACCCAGTAGAATAGGGGACTTACTGCATCCTTTCATATGATACTGTCGTTCAGTCGCACGAAGGTAGTTTCTTTGGTTGTTTATTACATTCTTTTCATTTACACTTGTGGCTGTTTAAAGTAGGTCCATATATTTTATATTATGATGTCTCAGATTGATAGTGAAATATTAATAACATTAATTGAAGCGAGACCTGTTCATTGGGACAAAACAATAGAAATATATAAAGATAGAAACTTGACGAGAAATGCTTGGAATGGTGTATGCCGTGCACTTAACAGTGCACGAATTAATTTGAATTAATTAATTTGACGAATTAAGTGATAAAGAAAAAAAAACATTTTATAAGTACAGTAAAACCTCGATACAACGGACTAATTGGGGGGACGGAATGTCCGTTAAAGCCGAAAGTCCGTTATATAAAAATAGGTTTAAAATCAATCAAATTTTTTTTTGAAAATATCGTCTGCTGTATTTATATACAGTGTACAAATCTGTAAGTTAAAAAAGGAATAAAGTTTTGTTCGCTACCTTTCTACTTCATCTAAAAACTTTCTGCAATATACTCGTTTGGTTGCCAAAATGATTCACTGATCCCTGGGTTGAATAAACGATGTATTTTTTTTTGGCAAAAACATAGAAGTTGCCATCTTCTAAATGTCGAATATTTTCAATGGGGTAAGCAGGAGCGCTGTCTAAAATCAATAAAAATTTCACCTCTTTCGGCGGTATTTCCCGTTTCTTCTCTTGAAATGTTCTCACTGCACATGCAGGTACAAATATCTGTGATGAAACATGCCTTATAAGATCTATAATATTAAACGGGCAGATAATGCATTATACATTTGACAGCTCTAGGTTTACGAGATTTGTCAATAATTATAGCAGTCAATCCAAGCGATCCATCGGCGTTAGCACAAAGCAGTGCCGAAAACCTGTCCTTGCTGATTTTTCTTCCAGAATTCGGTTTTCAATTTTTTTTACATTTGATAGGATCTTTTGTCCGTTATATCCGAAGTCCGTTAAATAGAGGTCCGTTCTATCGAGGTTTTACTGTACAGCAAAATTAATTATATGTTACTGATAACAACAGTAATTAAAACTGCCAAGTATATTATAATAAACTTTATTTTACATAGTTGCAATTAACGTTGAGTATAGAGGGTGTTCCATCAATATGTGTGAATATAAAAATATATAAATCGTATCTTTTGTGTTAATAGGATGGACCCAATGAATTCGGTTCCTCTTATTTCTCTTTCTTCGACGATAAAGTAAACACAACGCTATAATTTGATATCGCTCCATATAAAATATACCTTTTATTCTACGAAATTATATCTAGTTTTATAGGGTAAACAACTCGGTGAAAACTGGAGTAGGGCGGCGGGTATGTCTTGTGTGAAATAATCTAAACATTTAAAACGAGGGGAACAACATTTAAAAATGAATGGATGACAGAGGGTCTTTTAAATTCTGTACATGAAAAACATAGATTGTAATGTTGTTCTGAAGCTGTTTCCTTGTGGAATTTATATAATAAACTAGTCTAAATGGGAAATAAGCCACAATTTAACTAAAAAAATAATTTTATTAACTTTTCGACGCCCAAATCGGATGTCGAAACGTTAATAAAATCATTTTTTTAGTTCAATTGTGGCTTATTTCCCATTTAGAATAGTTTATTACATATATTGTGTGAGCTAATTAGATGATCTAATCCAAGATCCCACAAATAACTTAGTAGAACAACGATTATAAAAACAAATTAAAGCTTTTAATTAAAAACATAAGAAATAATAACTGACAAAATAGAAATTGCAAATTAATTAAATACGCATTACAGTACATTAGGGCAAAAGTATGGACAAAAAATACCCATTTGTAATAATACATCGTAATGATACATATATCCGACATCGTATCATGTACCTACCTCAGCCACAAAGTGTAAATAAAAATAATATACCAAACAACACAGCAAAATATCTTCGTGCGACTCAATTCTTATTGTGTGAAAAGGACAAGTGCGACAAAACTACGGCACGAGAAATCCCTCGCACGTTCAAAATTCTTATACAGTCAAACCCGCTTATTAGAATACCCCTTAAAGGAATAACCCGGTTTAAGGAATAGAAATTTGAGGTCCCAAAACGTTTCTACAAGCGACCAATGATCGGTTATTAAAATATCCCGGTTATAGGAATACTTTTGATTGGCACGAAGGCTATTCCAATAAGCGAGTTCGACTGTAATGTGAAACAGCAGTAAAGAGTTGAGATTTGAATTGTATTGATTAATAATGCAAAAATATTGAAAGTCTGTTCAGATTGTTATATTGCTGGAAAATGGAACAAGCCAAAGTGAACAACTGAATGTTAGTCGTCCAATTGTGCAGACAACTTACCAACGATCTCTTGAGATCAACAACGGCGACCCGGCACGGATGCAAAAAGGAAGATAACAGTCATAACATATCACAGTCTCATTATTGCTGCATTTCAAACTGCTAAAATGCTCCAAAGCCATATTCAGCAACTCCAAGGAGCAGTAATCAGCATTTCTACTGTTCGACAAAGGTTAATAGACCATGGTTTGATAGCTTGCAATAAAGCAATGGAGACATTATGTATTGCTGCTCACAAAAGACGCACACTTGCATTTGCCCATGAACACGTCAATTGGACAATAGATGATTGGGAAAAGTATTGGCTACGGATGAGTGTAGGTGTAGAGTATCAATTTATGGTAAAGATGATCGAAATAAGGCCCACAGAAGGGCTTGAGAACGTTTTGTTGCCTGCATTATGAGAAGTATCCTGCTCAAAGTCCAAACCTTAATCCTATTGAGCAAATATGGAGCCTTCTCAATAGGCGTGTAAGACGTCGTATACCTGCTCCAACAACATGCCGCCCCCTCAGTAATATAGAGGCACAATTCAAAAAAGTAGATTTTTGGGAAATCGCGTTTAAAGATTCTGGTTTCCAAAATTATAGCTATTTTTTCAAATAACATGCTTATTATTTAAGTTATAAATGTGAAATTTGGCAGATTTGTTATTTGATACTTGCACTATAAATAGCAATGAGAAAAAAATTAATATAAATAAATTCCATTAATTACATGTAATTGAAAAAAATACTTTCAAGTTAGTCCCATATAGTACAAAAAAAAACAACAGAAATAAGGAACTGTTTAAGTTTGACCCCTTATGCCTTATATTATTAATGCCCTGTCACTGTTTATGCAAAACAGCGATCTATTATGCATTAGACCCATTTATTTATTATATTTTGCATAATATAACGGCTCAACTAAAAAGTATTCTATATAATACAAAATGTTAAAACACAAACAAACCAGGATTTTCGTCATAGAAAGACATGTTACTGATTGCTCCCTTGTAGCAGTAAAAACCAGAGGTGGCCGTAGAGTAAAACCGGTAGAGAATTTCATTTTGTGTCCGTATCATTAAAAATCACAGTTAATACAAATTTTGAGTTAAGCCCTTATACCGGGTGTCCACTTATATTTTCCCCCATTTTAACTGCCTATAACTTCTAAACGGCTCAAGATAGAAATATGCGGTCTTCGATGAAATGTTTTATTTTAGTAAAAGTTTTGTCTGAATGGATTGAATTTTTTATATCGCTTTCAAATACGAAAAAAGGCGGATTTTTGAAAAAAAAACGTTGTTGACTTTTTTTAACGGAACACCCAGTATATTTTTTTGTAAATTGAAAGAAAGGTCATTCACCTATCCAGCGATATAAAGTTTTTCAAAATCAGTTGTCAAATCACTGAGTAATTAATTTTTAAAATGAGAGGTGCAACGTGGATATCACATACCTAAATAACATACTAATTAAGCAAAATGATATTATGTTATGTGATTTCCACATTGCATCTCTCATTTTAAAAATTAATTGCTCAGTCATTTGACAACCGATTTTAAAATATTTTATAACACTGGATAGGTTAATGGCCGTTTTTTCAAGTTACAAAAAAAATATACTGGGTGTTTTAATAAAAAAACGTCAACGGTTTTTTTCAAAAATCCGCCATTTTTTATTTAAAAGCGATATAAAAAATGGTCATTTACCTAAAAACTTGAAAAAACGGTCATTTACCTATCCAGCGATATAAAATTTTTTAAAATCGGTTGTCAAATGACAGCAATTAATTTTTAAAATGAGAGATGCAATGTGAAAATCACATAACATACCAATTGGCTTAGTTATGTTATTTAGGTATGTGATATCCACGTTGCACCTCTCATTTTAAAAATTAATTACTCAGTGATTTGACAACTGATTTTGAAAAACTTTATATCGCTGGATAGGTGAATGACCTTTCTTTCAATTTACAAAAAAATATACTGGGTGTTCCGTTAAAAAAAGTCAACAACGTTTTTTTTTCAAAAATCCGCCATTTTTTTTCGTATTTGAAAGCGATATAAAAAATTCAATCCATTCAGACAAAACTTTTACTAAAATAAAACATTTCAGAGAAAACCGCATATTTCTATCTTGAGTCGTTTAGAAGTCAGTCAGTTAGTCAGATAGTCAGTTAAAATGGGGGAAAATATAAGTGGACACCCGGTATTACTGAGGGTGCGATATTAAGAGCTTCGAATGGCTCTCGTTGAAGAATGGACCACTTTTCCCCGAAGGGACATCGAAAACGTGATCATAATCATTAGTATACCAAATCGAATGATGAGTGGTATACAGAATCGTGGTGGCAACACACATTATTGAAACGAGTGAGACTTGTCTTTTCTTGAATATAAAATTTAATTATTGCTATAACTGTAACAGTAAGGATACATCGAAATTTTCAATAGGTTTATTATTTTCTCAAATGTCTCCTTATTTTCCATTTGTTTCTAATAGTATGATAAAATTGATCCAAATAATGCCATAACCCAGACATAAAAAATGTGAAAGTTATCCTCCAACACCAAATTGTTCTATATGGTCCACATAATGTTCAGAAGAAAGTCACACCATTTTGAGCGTCGGGTTTGGGGGGAGAGGGGGGAGAAAACGGTAAATTCATAGTTTTTTAGGTTTTTCGTCAATATTTCTAAAACTATGCGGTTTAGCATGAACAACCTTCTATACAAAAATGTTCTACATTAAATTTGAAATAAAAAAGGACCTATGCATAATCCTTCTAGAATGAACGGTTCTAAAGTTACGGAGGTAGTATAGTATAATTGGTCCAAAAAAGGCCTAACCCAGACATCCAAAGTAAAAGTTTTCCTCCTAGACCAAATTGTTCTATATGGTCCACATATTGTTTAGTAAAAAGTTACACCATTTTAAGCGTCCGGTTTTGGGGGAGAGATGGGGAGAAGTCGGTAAATTACTAGTTTTTTTACGTTTTTCTTCAATGTTTCTAAAACTATGCTTATGCGTAAACAATGTTCTATACAAAAATGTTCTACATAAATTTTAAAACAAAAAAGGTCCTATACATAATTGTTATAAAATCAACGGTTCCAGAGTTACGGAGGGTGAAAAGTGGAGGTTTTCGATACTTTTTATATTATTTGGGCGATTGATGATTATTTTGGGTGGTGAGGTTGACGTCTCTTCAAGGGCTTATCACTAACATACCATAGGCCACTGAAATAGCAAATTTTATTTACAAAACCCAATCCTGTTAAAGAAAATTTCTATAAATTGCCCAACGAATATAAAAAGTATCGAAAACCTCCTCTTTTCACCCTCCGTAACTCTGGAACCGTTGATTTTATAACAACTATATATGGGATCTTTTTTGTTTTAAATTCCATGTAGAACATTTTTCTATAGAACATTATTTACGCTAAAGTATAGTTTTAGAAATATTGACGAAAACTAAAAAAAAAACTACTAATTTACCGACTTTTCCCCCATCTCCCACCCCCCAAACCGGACGCTCAAAATGGTGTAACTTTTTACTGAACAATATGTGGCCCATATAGAATAATTTGGTGTCGAAAGAAAACTTTTACTTTGGATGTCTGGGTTGGGCCTTTTTTTGGACTATTTATACTATACTACATCCGTAACTTTGGAACCGTTCAGTTTAGAAGGATTATGCATAGGACCTTTTTTATTTCAAATTTAATGTAGAACATTTTTGTATAGAAGGTTGTTCATGCTAAACCGCATAGTTTTAGAAATATTGACGAAAAAACTAAAAAACTACGAATTCACCGATTTCTCCCACCTCTCCTCCCCAAACTCGACGCTCAAAATGGTGTGACTTTTTTCTGAACATTATGTGGGCCATATAGAACAATTTTGTGTTGGAGGATAACTGTCACTTTGAATGTCTGGGTTTGGATCTAGTTATACCATACTATAATAATAATGTCGGATTATGTGCTACAAAAGTAACTGATTGAATTCACAATAGATTTAATTTGATATAAATAAGAAAAAATACAAAAATCACAATTTTTTAAATTTTGTGGGTGGTCCGTTTTCGCTGACGCTCAGTTTATTTTGAGAACTTGTCATAAGTCTCCCAATTGTTTTAACAGTCAGTCTTTATTTACATTGGCTACACTGTAAGTGCCAAATGCCTTAACATTAAACCTATTTTTAACATAAAAATGAAAAGTAAACTAATCAAATTAAACTTACCCGGATAGGGTTGCAGTCCTGGTGGATAGTGGGTAGGGAATATTCCCGGCAACGTTGGCAAGGGCGGGGGAGGGGCCGTCGTAGGATGTGGTGGATTTGGCGGTTGAGGAGGTAAGGGTGGGGGTGGGGGTTCGGGTTGAACCTCCTCGATTTTTTCATTGCTACTTAGCGAGGATAAGCTCATTCTGTCGTCGTCCTTTAAGAAATAGAATAACTGTACAACCAAAAAAATGGATCAGTATGTATAAATAAATATACAATAGTTAAATTTTTCTGTTTGACATTTCGTGTAGAGAAGCTCCATTTAGCGAAAAACAATAGAGGATATAGCTTGACAACACTTATATAAATTTCCCATAAATTTCTACAGTGAACAAATATTTTCAATATTTCAACATATTACAACCTTGTAGCTGTCCCTTCAAAACTACTTTTTTACCCATATTCAGGGCACAAAATATCCATGATATTTATATAACTATCAAAATATCGGTTATATATGATATACATCAGATTTATATCCAAAATGTGATATTTATATGATATTTATGATATTTTGGAAAACATTTCAATAGAGAAACTAAATTGACCAAAATAAGACTCTAAATGTAGAATGTAACAGTATAAAAGATATATTTTTACTTAAATAAAAAATACAAAAATATAAACGTACGTATGGTAGTATGTTACATAAACGGAAAACAAAATGATACGAGTATCCAAGTAACAACTAAATTAAGTAAAAATATTGAAAACATTAATTTAAACATATAGATATTTCTATTTTTCCAAAATAACATAAAATTCTGAACATTTAAAAAATAAAATCAAAATTTAGAAAATTTAGTTTAACATCGGAAGTGTCTGAATCAAAACTAGTACAGCACCCAAGACTTAATTCTGCCTCTTCATTTTCCCTTCTTTCTGTTTCTTGTTCAGGCCAAACCCATTCCAAATTGTCATGTTTTTTGGTATGAAGAACTGTTTAAATATTTAAACATGAATATAAGTTTAGCAGCCTTTTCTCAAATTATTACGTAATTTGGAATGCACATTTGCACAAGTCCAAAGCTTGAAAAGCACCTTTCAATGCCTGCCGTTGAGGCTACTGCTGTAAGTAATTGGTTAATTCGTTCGATAAATATGTTTTTATTAGGCCAAGCAGATTCAGCGATTGGAACAGACTTCCGCCATAATAATGGAGATGTTTTTTTTTTGAAATTTGGAGCATGCATGAATTGCTAATAAAACATATAATGGACTCATTAAACATCTATCTAACAAAATAACGAGAAAAACCAAATGCAAAATATACAAAACCCTGATAAAACCTGTCCTTATATATGGATCAGAGACATGGACACTGTCGAAAAGCGATGAGAACTTATTAGGTACGTTTGAACGAAAAATCCTTAGACACATATAATATAAGGGTGTGAAAGAAAATGACGTATGGCGCAGAAGATATAATTTTGAACTATACGAAGCATACAACGAACCCGACGTCATAACATCCATAAAGATCGGATGTCTGCGCTGGATGGGCCATGTTCAACGAATGTTGGAGACCGAAACACCAAAACATATAATGAAGCAAACACCAGTAGGGAGAAGGTCAAAGGAAAGACCCAAACTTAGATACATGGAACAAGTGGAACAAGATCTGAAAACACTTGAGATTACCCACTGGAAGAACAAAGCAAGGAACAGAACAGAATGGCGGAAAATCCTAGAACAAGCCAGGACCCAAAAAGGGTTGTCGAGCTACTGATGATGATGATGAACATACATGAAAGACGGAAAAGGTTTAGACTTTGAAGTTAGAGCCATTACAAACGGAACAAAATCTGTGTTGGTTGAATTAAAATATTCATAAGCCTGTTCTTTTTGTTTGGCAGTAAGTCTTTCTCTCAAAAAGCGACGGTCCAGTAAGTTTGCCAAAAAATGAGACAAACCTAGAGCCATATTCCTCCTTTTGTAATAAAAGTTCTTAATTTGAATTGGTTGATCACTCAGATCTTTTTCCAGTTGAATCCAAGTTTCTACGGCGACAGCAATTGTCGCTGGTTTTAACCTTCTTATGTAAAAATTAGTACGAAATAAAGTACTGATATATATCACGATATATATAATATAAATATCATGATATATATCACGATATATACCGTGATATATATCAATGGATATATATCCTCGCGCCCTGCCCATATTCCCGCCAAACAACGAAACTAAAAGTTGCCCAACTACCAACCACGAGTCTGTCTGTTTTCAACCATCGTCGAATGCACACCGCATGTAAGAAGCTCCCGATAATGGAGTTTTTGTCTATTTTCACCTCAAGCATAACAAGATAACTAATGTCTGTGGCCTTATCAACTAGGCAGTAAGTGATAGTGCCAAGTAGTAAAATAATATCAGCTGTATCAACCGTAAGTACAACGTTAATCCTATTTACATCTTATTCATTTACCTCTCGTTAAGTTCGCGGTGTTGCCATTACGTGGAAACGGTTCACTGTTCTATCAAAAACACCAAGCGGGATAACTGTCCCACAAACTCATAATTTAAACTTATAATATAAATCTGCTACCTCTCATTTATTCTTCGACTAATTTAACTCTTCAATATACCTATTTTTTGTTATTTTATAAACATTGTGTTTTAATTACCTATCATCCTCTCCTTATACCTCGCAAAGATTACTCCTTGCAGGTGCTGAATTCAGCTGGTCCTTCGACAAATAAAAAGAAGTTCCCAAAATCTGTGTGTTAGAATCGACCAGAAAACCAGCCGAGTTCGCTACGGCGAGCTCCTTAATCGCACAACACTGTTACATTGAAAATTTTGTGTGTATTTATATCTACTTGATGTGCCTACCCTTGAAAAATGTTTACGATCATTATACCCATAATTATCTTATCTGGAGCAGCGCGGAAAAGCTGCACAGATGTTGTGTTGAACCAAGTTCTGACGTTCTTCAACCAGAATGTTCTTCTTTTTCCTGAATCTCGCTTTCCAAATATTTTTCCTTGCAGGATGGCATATCTGGATTCATTTCGCACAATGTGTCCGAAGTATTGTAACTTTCGAGATTTGATGGTCGTCAGTACCTCTCGGTTCTTCTTCATTCTTCTGAGAATCTCATCATTTGTGACTCCGTCAGTCCACAGGATCTTAAGTATCCTCCGATATGGTCATATCTCAGAGGCTTCCAATTTTCTGTACATATCTTCGTCGAAGGTCCACGATTCAATACCATAAAAAATGACAGAGAAGATGTAGAATCGTAGCATTCTTACTTTGATTCCAAGAGAGAGGTTGTGGTCCTTGAAGAAGTTCTCCATACGGTTAAAGGTGGATGAAGCTTTTCCGCTGCGCGCTCTTATCTCTTGGTTGTTGGTCCATTCTTGACTTATTATGCTGCCGAGGTAGTTATGCGCCATTCTTTCTACAGGGGTTTGATTGACGTAGAGTTGACCTTCTGTTATCTTTTTCTTGCTAATGATCATATCTATTATCCGTTTCAAACATTAGAATCAGTATGGGTGTATATTGCAAGCGGGTTTTCCATTCTGTGATTTATCATAAATAAATCGTCCTTTAGTATTCCACAGCAGTTAACAGCGATAATCCTTTAAAAGTACTTGCCTAATAGTACCTTTCACGGCCTCTGTCGTGAAGAGTGACAACCTTGACAGAAAATTATCATTTAGTTTGTATTGGGGCTATCCTTGTAGACTGAATAGCATGTTTGAAATACGGTATAGAGTAGTTTAATTAAAACAACTCATGTTTTAATGAAGCAGAGATGTAGTGTCTATAATTCGTCAGTATTTGCTATAATTTTCCAATACACGTACCCAGTGGCGGTTCTAGACCAAAAAAACCGGGGGGGGGGGGGCAAGTCACAATAGATTTTAAGTGACTGGTGGTTTCATTTGGTTCTCAAAAACCCCAATCATTGAGAGGGAATGTACACATTCAAAAAATCAATTCTACAAAAAGACAGTCATTAATTGAATTTTCGAAATTCCATCCGTTTCAGCACACTTATGAAATAAAATTGATTAATTGATTAACGAAAACTATCAACCCTTCTCCAAAAACATCATTTCAACATTATCTTTAAATCAAAATATAGATTAAACAATACATAAATAAATGAGAAATTGTAACAACACATTTTATTTTATACAGATTTACTGCTTGTTGACAATGTTTACATTTATTTACAAATTTAATCTTCTCTGGCCATCATTACTAAAAATGTCTATAATTTGGTCTGGACTGTTCATCAACCTTTCACTTTCTTCTCTTTCTATCGATATTATTGAAAGATTCGTCAGTCGATTAGTTATCATGGTAGAGAGCAGATAAGTTTTGACTATTTTTATTGTGGGGAAACTTCTTTCAGCTACAGCACTCTTTACAGGTAATGTAAATAAAAGCTGGGCCAACTTTGAAAGCTCAGGATACAACATTTTTTGTGTAAGTAAATCAAAATAAAAATCTGTTGTCTTTCCTTTGAAAGCATGGAAAACCTCTTTTGCCATTTCAATTTCATACTTAAGATCTTTTGTATTAATGAACATACTGTACTGCTCTGAAAAACTGCATGCAGGGTCAGTTGTAAGGAATTCAGTGCTTGATGGATTTAAAACTTCCAAAGCCATAAAAACAGCTGGGTTGGTTGTGAACCTGAGTTCAAGCTCGCCTATCATATGGTCTAGCACTTCAAATAACATTTGTTTGAACAGAATTTCATCATTATGCATAGATCTTTGTCCTATGGAAGTCATGATGACTGAATCATCAAATTTTATTGGTATTTGCCACCCTTATGCTTCATTTGGTTATCAGAGTCTCTTGGAGTTTTTATTTCCGCTTTTTCATCTACACAACAAGCTCGTTTCAAGCATTTATCAAAGAAATTGTCATTTTATTTACTTTTTAGTAACCTTTTCAAATCAAGTCCTGTAAAAATTGGGGGTACGGCTGCTCCCCCTGCCCCGGGCTAGAACCGTCACTGCACGTACCACACTCACTCCAAAATGTCATCAAGATAAATCTGTATTGATTATTTTATGCACAATACACCATGTCAAACAGAAAAAATTACGTACTGTATTACAATCTACTACTAATGGAATCTATTAAACGGAAAATAACTTTGAAATAAAAAATAAACTAACGTGAGGAACATTTATATGATTTACAAAATAGCAAAATAACAACAAGGAAATCAAATATTTGTGATAAATAAATCGTAGCGGCTTAAGGTACGTTTTCACGCTCATGCAATTTGCGCAAATTGACTTGTGCATGCCAATTTGTGCAAGTAAATTGGGGCATGAAGACCGGTTTCGCTTTATAATATACAGAGCATCTTCAGGTCAACGGTTACAAGTCACTAAATGCTACAAATAAAAACCAGAGTTAGAACAATGTCTGGTTGTAAAAGATGCTAAAGATCCATAAGATCAAGCCAATATTGAACAACATACATAAAAGTAGTTAAGACAGCAGACAAATACATATGCATGTACACTCGGGGGCGGCAACAAACGTCCCCCAAGCATAACATGCACATGCACATGTATGCCGTCTGTAATCATGCAATGATAACGTGTTGTACTTACATTCGGCTACAAGAGGCTACTTCATGAGTATTCATTAACATGATATCTTGCTCAAGTTATGCTAAAGGGATATGGTGGAGTAGACGGATGTTGTAAACGTTAACAAGTTTATGGAAATTATTGAGGGAGGTGGGATAATTGGTGAGAGACAACCAAAAAATCTGTGCCTGCTATTTTGTTTGTGAAGTAGACTGAAGTGAATGTGTTATATACAATTTTTAATATCTGATGGTTTTATGCCCGGTTGCACCAACAGATCTTAAGCTTAAGTCGAGAATATCATAAGAATTAATATAATATAGTTATAATATATTACAATAAGAATACCATAATATAATAAGAGATATAATTGATAATAAGGTAAGAATCTAAAATTATGGTGCAACTCAAGTGATACTCAAGGAGGCCCTATTTATAAGTAGAGCTTAGCTAATCTGCAACTTAAGATCTGTTGGTGCAACCAGGCATTAAAGATTTTTATTTATATTTATTAAAAAGGGAAGATTTTATTAAAGATTTTTATTAATATTTTATTTATAGTTATTAAAAACTCTCTCTTCTCTTTTTAATAAATATAAATAAAAATCTTTAAAACCATCACATATTAAAAATTGTATATAACACATTCACTTCAGTCTACTTCACAAACAAAATAGCAGGCACATATTTTTTTGGTTGTCTCTCACCAATTATCCCACCTTCCTCAAGAATTTCCATAAACTTCTTAACCTTTACAACATTCTCCGACTACTCCACCATATCCCGTTAGCATAACTTGAGCAAGATATAATGTTAATGAATAGTCATGAAGTAGCCCCTTGTAGCCGAGTGTAAGTACAACACGTTATCATTGCATGATTACAGACGGCATACATGTGCATGTGCATGTTATGCTTGGGGGACGTTTGTTGCCGCCCCCGAGTGTACATGCATATGTATTTGTCTGCTGTCTTAACTACTTTTATGTATGTTGTTCAATATTGGCTTAATCTTATGGATCTTTAGCATCTTTTACAACCAGACATTGTTCTAACTCTGGTTTTTATTTGTAGCATTTAGTGACTTGTAACCGTTGACCTGAAGATGCTCTGCATATTATAGAGAGCGAAACCGGTCGTCGGAAGTTACAATAAATGATTGAGAGTACGTCTGTTTTTTTACTTCATATTGATTTGTCTTTATTGAATAGTACATCCGTAAAATGTTCCTTTTTTCATCTAGTGTTCTCCCTTTTGTCAGACATGTTTGTTTTGGAATTGTTCGTCGGACATTTGCTGGTATTTTTCATTTTTTTTACATTTTCTTCTTTATATATCTGATTTTCGCATGTTTTATTCTTGCTAATACTCTTTGATTTACATTTTTTTTCGATATCCTATAACTAACCTGTGTTGTTTTTATTTTTGCATTGTTTTTTGTTACAATACAATATCCTTAATATTTTATGTATATAAAGCCTATTATATACTAGTATAATAGAATAGATGTATGTATATATCTATTCTATACTACTATAGATCTATCTTCTACAATTTGTTCCCACAAAGAGTTTTTCACTTACTACTGAATGATTCACCTGACAAAATGAAAGTATATCAGTTCATTTCTATTCATTGCCTTGCATACTTCTCTCGCTCTTCCTCTGTCTTGGATTTATGTCACAGTAGTAGAGATTACAATGCCCAATCTACATATTTCCTGTTCGATTATTTTTTTTTATTTCAGATATGCCTAAAATGTTTATATTACAATTCGTCATTTCGTCTGTTAGTTCTATTTCTTGTTGTTGATAGAAATCTTTACTAGATTCATACTATCAGTAAATAATTTCGTGACGTCCTGTACCAGTCTAAATGAAACATTATTAACATATCATCACCATCATTGGCTCTATAAAGCATGGTATCTGGGCAAATTATCGGAGAATAGGCCACATTTGGGAAAAGTTATTTACCAGCAATTTTATTGCTGGAATCGAATCTTATGATTGTATATATTAATAATATAGGTATGCAAAGTCCGCAGATAATGTGCTACCTTTTTTATAAAAAAAATGGCGCCCGAAAATCGTGTTTTTTCAATTTTTGCTCTATAACTCCAAAGATTTTAATTTTACACCAAAAACACCCAAATAAAAATTCACCGTAATTAAATTCTGCATAGAAACGTTCTTTTCCCGATTTACTTCGACGAAAATTTTCCCCGGAAAATGCTGGTTTTTTCAACAAAATCTTTAATTTTCAACTAAAATTTTAGATAAGTAATTGTTTATCAATAATTAAATAACTTGGTAATATAAAAGGTCCTTTCGTATAGATTATAATTCCAGAAGCCGATGGAAATTGAATGAACTGTTTAGCAACAATTGAATTGTTAATTAAAAATTTACGGTCGCTATAATAACCAAAATAATTATGATACATAAGAATAACTATGATTTTTGTATAAAAAGACACTGTACCTATCTAATGCACTTTACAGAATTGAAATTGGACTATTTAAGCGACCTCAGGAATATTTTAAAATGATTAACAATTTTTTGGTTAATAAACAAATAGAATATCTCCGGAAATATTAAATTAAATCATGAAAACGGTATTGGAAAAAAGTGTGTCAGGACGCTTCTTTTAAAAGAAAAACCTTTAATTGTGATGAGTGGTTCCTGAGATACAACCGGTCAAAGTTGACCGGCATTTCCGGCAAAGATATAAACAATAGGATCATAATTTTCGAACCATCACCTTTTTATTTCGGTCCTCTTCCTCCACACCAATTTTCATATCTTTAAAATCATAACATATATTATTATAATAAAAAGTATCGATATTACGATTGAAAATTGCCAAAAATAGCAAAATTCCAATCAAAAATTAGGTTGGAGAAAATATAATCTCAAACTTCAAAATCGGTAACGTTAAACAAAATGCATTTTCTCGGCTTCCCATGGAGCAATTTTCTTCATTCTTTTTTTGTTCCCAAGTAACTCGAGTAGAGCCATCTAACTAATACATTTGAAATTACTCAAAATGTGCTGACAAACGACCTCAACAAACTATATGAATATTTCACAAAATGGCGCCTTATACCCAACTTAAATAAAACTGAGGTAAGCTGTTTTCACCTCAATAACAAACAGGCAAACCAAAAATTAGAGGTCAAAATGAGAAATGTAGCACTACCCTACCAACCTTACCCAAAATATCTGGGGGTTACCTTGGACAGGACTCTCTCGTTTAAAAAACATCTACAAATAACTGCACAAAAAATAAGTAGTAGAAATAACCTTATCCAGAATCTTTGTGGTGCCAACTGGGGCGCATCTGCGGACACACTACGAACATATGTGCTAAGTTTGGTCTACTCTGTGGCAGAGTACTGTGCACCGGTCTGGCTAAATAGTCGTTATGTGAAGATAGTTGATACGCAGCTTAATATAGCAATGAGAATGATTAGTGGCTGCATCAAGACTACTCCACTATATTGGCTTCCCATCCTTAGCCATATACCTCCGCCTATTCTACGAAGACAAAAGGCCTTGATAACGGAGTATTCGAAAGTAAATAGCAACTTGCAACTACCAATCCATGAAGACATCCCGAGTTTAGCAGCAAACCGACTCCCATCCAGAAAACCACTCATAAGAACAGCCCAACAGCTAACAGCAGATGATTTCAATGTTACCTCCAGATGGCGCACGCTGTGGTCTGAGGAAGCCTTACCTGAAGTATCCCAACCTTATTGACCCAGTCCAAAAGCCTGATGGCTTCGACCAACCACGAAACATATGGAAGAGCCTAAACCGAATTAGAACGGGACATGCAGTATGCGCACACAACCTACATAAATGGGGAAAACAGCCTACCTCCAGCTGCGACTGTGGTGCTCCAGATCAAACCATCCAACACATAGTGGCGACATATGAATTGACGGCATACCGAGGAGACCCAAAATACTTTTTCAAAACTACGCCTGCAGGCCTTGAATGGATAGCTCAACTTGACTTAAAGATATAACCTTATCTGTTTGTATTATCTTATATTTTATCTGTATTTTGTCTATGTTCGTTTTTATATAAGCTTATGTTTGTATTTTTCAATTATGCACTTACGTTTTTTTTTACAATTATTATTGTATTTATTCCATGTAATGAGCCATACGCTAAATAAAACTAATGCATTATTAAATGTCAAAGTTGCTTTTGTTTTGTTATAATAAATTTATTTATTTATTGTAACAAAAATTTTTAATTTATTTAAATAAAGATTGTTTACATAATTATACAGCTTTCAAAAGAGAATATTTGTGTTTTTAACGTTAAAAGGTACACTTGTAGTAAGTTTATCTAAAAAAGTCTACAACTGGAAAAAATATGTAGTTTTCTTTTCTTATAAATAAATTAATCTATTATAACAAAACAAAAGCAAGCTTGACATTTCATGATGCCTTAGTTAAATGGCTCTAGTCGAGTTACTTGGGAACAAAAAAAAAAGAATGAAGAAAATTGCTCCATGGGAAGCCGAGAAAATGTATATTATTAAAAAATGTATTTTTAATGTATACCGATTTTGAACTTTGAGATTACATTTTCTCCAACCTAATTTTTGATTGGAATTTTGCTATTTTTGGCAATTTTCACTAGTAATATCGATACTATTTATTCTAATAATATAGGTTATGAATATTTTAAAGATATGAAAATTGGTGTGGAGAAAGAGAACAAAAATAAAAAGGTGATGGTTCGAAAATTATGATCCTATTGTTTATATCTTTGCCGAAAATGCCGGTCAACATTGACCGGTTGTATCTCAGGAACCACTCATCACAATTAAACGTTTTTTCTTTTAAAAGAAGCGTCCTGCCGCTTTTTTCCAATACCGTTTTCATGATTTAATTTAATTTAATATTTCCCGAGATATTCTATTTGTTTATAAGCCAAAAAATTGTTTATAATTTTAAAATATTCCTGAGGCCGCTTAAATTGTCCAATTTCAATTCTGTAAAGTACATTAGATAGGTACAGTGTCTTTTTATACAAAAATCATAGTTATTCTTATGTTTCATAATTATTGTGGTTATTATAGCGACCGTAAATTTTTAATTAACAATTCAATTGTTGCTAAACTGTTCATTCAGTTTCCATCGGCTTCTTGAATTATAATCTATACGAAAAGAGCTTTTATATTACTAAGTTATTTAATTATTGATAAACAATTACTTATCTAAAATTTTAGTTGAAAATTAAAGATTTTGTTGGAAAAACCCGCATTTTCCGGGGAAAATTTTCGTCAAAGTAAATCGGGAAAGACACGTCTCTATGCAGAATTTAATTACGGTGAATTTTTATTTGGGTGTTTTTGAAGTAAAATTTAAAATATTTGGAGATACAGAGCGAAAATTGAAAAAACCCGATTTTCGGGGGCCATTTTTTTTATAAAAAAAGTAACACACTATCTGCGGACTTTGCATACCTATATTATTAATATATACAATCATAATATTCAATTCCAGCAATAAAATTGCTGGTAAATAACTTTTCCTTGTATTTTGCTAATTAGCCCAGAGTAATGGGGGGTCTTGGCCTGTTCCAGAATCAGCTTCCATTCCTTGGTTTTCCAATTTCGCACTCTTAATAGTCCAGGGCCGAAAAATAAAAACGGGAAAAAAATCAATACAGGTATTTGAAGGTGCTAAATTGTAGGGGGGATATAGTTAATTAAAAATACATACAGAGGTACTCGTAAATCGACCTCATTTTTTTATAAACAAAGGCCAAAGTCAGAAAAAGTTGTTTAATGAAAGTTGTGTATCATGAAAAAACGATTATTTTGAATTTTTACAAGTTAAAATCCATAAAGAATTAATCGAGATAATTGCAAAAAACCACGTTTTTTGCACTATTTTGTAAATGTTAATAACTTTTACCAAATAGGTCGTAACTAACTTATACCTTGATCATGAGGCAATTAAGTGCCTTTATTAGTGTACAAAATTTCAAGGAGATCTGTTTGTCAGTTTACGAGTTATGTTAAATGTTTATCCCAGACATCGAATGTTTAAACAATCATTGTTGCCCTAGGAGTATTTTCAGAGCTTTTTGGCAAAGTGCAATGAGTGATTAAAGACTAAAAGTACTAAGAAAGTTAAAAAAAAAAGAATATATTTGTTTCTTAATTGTTGTTGAACAGGTCGATAAAAAAATGGTGAGTTTTTTCCTTATAAACAATTAGAGTATCTTTGTTATTTTTTCTGATAAGTATTTATAATTGGTTGTATCAAAAAGCTAGTGAAAAAACACACATTAAAAACGAAAAATCAACTTTCTAGGATCAATAATAGCCAAGTTATACTTTTTTTTTTGAAAACTCAGATCTCGATTGTTTATAAATATTAAGAGTTGAAATTTTTACAGAATGATAATAAATTTCTATATTTTATATTGCAATTGATAAGTACGGAATATCTTCTATTTAAAACGAGTAATAACCCTTTAAAGTGAAGTTACTCACGCTGACTGAGCTGGGACCATGTGATGGGGAAGATTGTCGGAGTCGTTTCGCGCGTCGAGATTTTGCTATAGAAAGTTCAATTTGGAGCGCTTGAAAATTTTTATAATATCTCAGCTTCCAGAGAACGTAGAGTCTTCATTTTTTTAAATTAGGGTAACTCGATGAAAGAATAACAACTAGCTAATTTTCATTTACCGGAAAAATCGGAAAATTCTGGAAAATGGACTTTTTTATTCAACATTCATTTACAATGTTAACACTAATATATTTTGATAAATATTTTCATAAAAAATTATAAATTTGTAAATAAATATTAAAATATAATTACAGTATATATCTATTTATATACAGGGTGGTTCATTTTATTCGCCTCGGTGTCTGTAAGGAAAACGACTTGATTTAAAAAAATCTTCATAGACATACAGGACAATTAATACTACAATATAAAAATAATGTGAATTATACAGGGTGCTACAACAAAGAGTGGTATATCAAAGATATATTTTTTATGGAACATCCTATAACTGATGAAATTTTTAAATTGCCCTTAAAAAATAAGCTAGACTATACCTAAATACAGGGTATTTTGATTCATTTAAATTTTTACAAAAATATAAAATTTTAGAAAAAAAATAAATATTTACAAATCTAAGAGTCGGTGACAAATTTTTTCTTAGATCTTCATAATAGACTATTCAGCATTTTTAAACAGATGTATATTGTAACAAAATTTATAATTACTTAATAGTACATTTTTAGATTTAAAAACTAATTGAAAAAAAAAACCTTCTCAAATTAAAAAAAATGTGTGTATAGATTATAATTATTGATCTTCGTTAATTCTACACAGTTTATGTACAGGTTCATTAATTTCTTATTTCTTCAACATTATCCCTAATTTTTTAAAACAAATCTTCTTCAACTTCCACTTTCATCATCTATAATAACTGTCAAAAGGTTGTAGCATCTTTTTTCGAAAGTTTCATTTTTGCAATTTATGCAAAGCTCGGTACAATTGATTTATTTCAAGAAATTATGGATAATGTGGAAGAAATTAATGAACCTGTACAAAAACTGTGTAGTATTAACGAAGATGAATAATTATAATCTATACACAATTTTTTTTTAATTTGAGAACGTTTTTGTTTTCAATTAATTTTTAAATCTAAAAATGTACGATTAAGTAATTATAAATTTTGTTACAATAAACATCTGTTTAAATATACTGAATAGTCTATTATAAAGAACCAAGAAAAAAATTGTCACCGATTCTTAGATTTGTAAATATTTATTTTTTTCTAAATCTTTACATTTTTCTAAAAATTGAAATAAATCAAAATACTCTGTACTTAGGTATAGTCTAGCTTCTTTTTTTAAGGGCAATTTAAAAATTTCATCAGGTGTAGGGTGTTCCATAAAAAGAATATATCTTTGATATACCACTCTTTTTTGAAGTACCCTGTATAATTCACATTATTTTTAGATTGCAGTGTTAATGGCCCGGTATATTTCTATGAAGAATTTTTGAAGTGAAAACTTCTTTAAGCACGTTGTGCGATTTTTGGATAGGGCAAACAGCGTTGAATTCGCGACCGTCATCGCTTATGCTATATATTATTTTTATGTATATATAAATTGTATAGAAGTATTTAAATTTAAAATAAATGTAAAACCTATTTTACAATGGGGAAAAAGGATTTATTTCGCGACCGTCATCTCTTCAGCGAAATAAATTTTGTACGTATCTATATTATGTATGTATATGTATACATAAATTGTATAGAAGTATTTAAATTTAAAATATTTTTGGATGGGGAAAAAGGATTTATTTCGCGACCGTCATTGCGACCGTCATCTCTTCGACGAAATAAAATTTGTACGTATATTTATTGAAGTGAAAACTTCTTTAGGGGCGTTGTGCACTTTTTGGATGGGAAAATGTATTAAATTGGCGACCGTCATAGCTTCGAAGAAATAAATTTTTGAAGTGAAAACTTCTTGAGGGACTTTGTGCACTTTTTGGATGGGGAAAAATATTAAATTAGCGACTGTCATCGATTTGACGAAATAAATTTTTCAAGGGAAAATTTCCTTTAGGGACGTTGTGCACTTTTTAGATAGGAAAAAGGTATTGAATTAGCGACCTTCATCGCTACCGTCATCGCTTAGAAGAAATAAATTTTTTAAGTGAAAACTTCTTGAGTGACGTTGTGCACTTTTTGGATTGGGTAAAAGTATTAAATTAGCGACCGACATCGCTTCGACGAAATAAATATTTAAAAGTGAAAATTTATTGTTTTTATTATTTAAAAGTTTATTATTTAAATTGAAAGTGAAAAAGTATTGAATGAGCTGTCATCGCTTCGACGAAAGAAATTTTTGAAGTGAAAACTTCTTTTGGAATGTTATGCACTTTTTTGATGGCGAAAAATTATTAAATTAGTGACCCTCATCACTTCGACGAAATAAATTTTTGAAGTGAAAACTTCTTTAGAGAGGTTGTGCACTTTTTGGATGGGGGAAAACATTGAATTTGCGACCGTCATCGCTTTTGTTGCGACATGCCAACCGTCATCGCTTCGACGAAATAAATTTTTGAAGTGAAAACTTCTTTAGGGACGTTGTGTATTTTTGGATGGGAAAAAGTATTAAATTAGCGACCGTCATCGCTTCGACGAAATAAATATTTGAAGTAAAAATTTCTTGAGTGACGTTGTGCACTTTTTCGATGGGGAAATATATTAAATTAGGGCCGTCATCGCATCGACGAAATAAATTTTTTAAGTGAAAATTTCTTTAGGGACGTTGTGCACTTTTTGGATAGGAAAAGTATTAAATTAGCGACCGTCATCGCGACCATCATCGCTTTGACGAAATAAATATTTGAAGTGAAAACTTCTTGAGGGACGTTGTGCACTTTTTGGATGAGGAAAAAGTGTTAAATTAGCGATCGTCATCGCTTCGACGAAATACATTTTTGAAATGAAAATATCTTTAGGGACGCTGTGCACTTTTTGGATGGGAAAATGTATTAAATTAACGACCGTCATCGCTTCGACGAAATAAATATTTGAAGTAAAAACTTCTTGAGGGACGTTGCGCACTTTTTGGATGGAGAAAAGTATTAAATTAGCGACCGTCATCGCTTCGACGAAATAAAGTTTTAAAGTGAAAATTTCTTTTGGGATGTTGTACCCTTTTTGGATGGGAAAAGTATTAAATTAGCTACCGTCATCGGGACCATCATCGCTTCGACGAAATATATATTTGAAGTGAACACTTCTTGAGGGACGTTGTGCACTTTTTGGATGGGGAAAAGTATTTAATTTGCGACCGTCATCACTTCGCTGAAATAAATTTTGTACGTATATAAATTATATGTATGTATACATAAATAGCATAGGGCATACGCATCGCGTGTATGATATAGGTATAGCACCTCTTTTTGGATGGGGAAAAAGCATTGAGCTCGTAATTTATTTACTATAAGAAGTTTTCACTTCTGTCGCCACTCCCACGAGTGCCTTCATTTTTTTTAAATCAATTCGTTTTCCGTACAGACACCGAGGCGAATAAAATGAACCACCCTGAATATAAATAGATATATACTATAATTTTATTTTAATATTTATTCACAAATTTATAATATTTTACGACAATATTTATGAAATTATATGTGTTAACGTTGTAAATGCCTGTTGAATAAAAAAGTGCATTTTCCAGAATTTTCCGATTTTTCCAGTAAATGGAAATTAGCTAGATGCTATTCTTTGGTCGAGTTACTCCAATTAAAAAAAATGAAGACTCTACGTTCTCTGGAAGCTGAGATATTGTAAAATTTTTCAAGCGCTCCAAATTGAAATTTCTATAGCAAAATTTCGACGCGCGAAACTGGACTCCGACAATATTCACCATCACACGGTCCCAGCTCCCAGATATTCCGTACTTATCAATTGAAATATAAAATATAGATATTTATTATCATTCTATAAAAATTTCAACTCTTAATATTAATAAACAATAGAGATGTGATTTTTCAAAAAAAAAAGTATAACTTGGCTATTATTGGTCCTAGAAAGTTGGTTTTTCTTTTTTAATGAGTGTTTTTTTACCAGCTTTTTGATAAAATTAATTAAAATTATTTATCAGAAAAAATAACAAAGATATTCTAATTGTTTATAAGGAAAAAACTAATCATTTTTTAGCGACATGTTTAACAACATTTAAAAAACAAATATATTATTTTTTTAACTTTCTTAGTACTTTGAGTCTTTAAGAACTCATTGCACCTTGCCAAAAAGCTCTGAAAATACTCCTAGGGCAACAATGATTGTTTAAACATTCGATGTCTGGGATAAACATTTAACATAAATCGTAAACTAAGAAATAGATCTTCTTGAAATTTTGTACACTAATAAAGGCACTTAATTGCCTCGTGATCAAGGTACAATAAGTTCCTTGCGGCCTTTTTGGTAAAAGTTATTAACAGTTACAAAATAGTGCAAAAAACGTGTTTTTTGCAATTATCTCGGTTAATTCTTTATGGATTTTAACTTATAAAAATTCAAATTAATCGTTTTTTCACGGTACATAACTTTCGTAAAACAACTTTTGCTGCAAATATGATACTAAAAATTCTATAGGCAAAAAACCATATTTTCTGACTTTGGCCTTTTTTTATAAAAAAATGAGGTCGATTTACGAGTACCTCTGTATGCATTTTTAATTAACTATATCCATCCTACCATTTAGCACCTTCAAATACCTGTATTGATTTTTACCCTGAAATCGCTCATATTTATTTTTCTACCCTGGTTTATAATACTCTTAAGCCGTCTTCCACCTAGTCCTTAAATCGAGCTCTGGGCCTGCCTCTTCTCCTCACTCCATCCGGTTTTTTGTTATAAATGTATTTCAACGGCTTTCTCTCTAAGTGACCTAGCCACCGCAGCCTGTTTATTTTGATCTACCAATACTAGGCTTACTATAAAGGCGGTAAAGCTCAAAATTAAAGTGACTACGCCATAATCCGTATTCCTGCACACCTTTAAAGATATGTCTAGAGGATTTTACGTTCAATCTAACCGTTTTCATTACTTCTTGTTATCGTCCACGATTCAATATATCCAGTGTATATCAATATTTTTGTTAAAAAATTACTACGGAAGTAAAAACTTCTCTTGTAGGTAGATGGTATATAAATTTATTAAAATTTTTCTAAAAAAGATCCAAGTTGGATTAAAGTGGGTACATCACTAGTACAAAACAAACGTTTTCGGACTAATCAGTCCATCATCAGGTTTTTTTTTTTTTTTTTTTTTTTTCGTGGAATTTATGGCTTTGGTGAGGACCAATTAGCCAGACTATGTTAGATTGTATAAATAGTTTGTGTAAATTGTTTCATAGTATCAAACTTGAGCATGATGTATTCATTTGTTTTGTTAGTAATATGTAGCATTAGTAAAGTGTAAGGTGTTTAATTTTTTTTTCCTTCCGCGCTAGAGCATCAACCCGGTTCAACGCCGCGGAGGTTTTAGCCCTGTTTGTGTGTTTTTATTTTTTTTGTTTTCTTTTTTTTTGTTTTTTTTGTTTTTTTTTTGTTTTTTTTTTTGTTTTTTTTTGTTTTTTTTTGTTTTTTTTTTTAATTGGTTAATTTTTTTTTTACTTGGTTTATTTTTTTTATTATTTTTTTTTTTTTTTTGTATTCACCTTTTTTTTTCCTTTAATGCTTTACATTTAGTTTGTTTTGCAGAATTGCTTACAAAATTGGTTAGTAATTTTACAATTTTAGTTTACAGTTTATGATGTGTTGATGAAGTACATAAAGTATATTATTATTTCCTGAAAAAATAATACAATTTAGGTCTATTGGAAGGTTTATCTTGTAGTGAATTAAGTTTTTATATAGATTATTAATGTTTACAATATTTATTGGACATTCAAGTAAAACATGTACCAATGTACCCATTTTACCACAACTACACAGTGGATCGTCTGTAATTTTTATTTTGTGTTTATAATAAGGTGTTAGTGCATGGTTTGCACGTATTCGATTTATTGTGGCGACAAAGTTTCTGTTTGGTATTTTGTGAAACCATGGTTTTCTGGGGATCCTTGGCTGGTGTTTACAAAAGTTTGTTCCAGTTGTTGATGCACTGTATAGGTTTTGCCACATCTCATTTATTTTGTTCCTTTGATTTAAGAATAAATCGGACGGGGGTAGTTTAAGATTTAGTTCTTCTCCTGATGTTGGAGCTGTTTTTGCTAAGGCATCCACCATTTCATTACCTGTTATGCCTGCGTGTCCCTTTACCCATAGATATATGACGACTTTATTCTTGATGTGTACCTCATTATGTAAATACAGGATTTTTGCTTCAATATGATTAACTGATCTATTTATTTTAACATTTTTAAGTTTATCTACTGCACTTTTGCTGTCCGTACATATTATAAATTTGTCGTGGTTAGAGCCGAGTACGTATTTCATAGCTTGCACTATTGCTGTTAGTTCTGCAGTGTATATGGAAGCTTCCTTTGGTAAAATAAATTTTTTGTCAGTATTTTCCTCAAAATGGTAGAAGGCACAACTGGTATATTCTTTTGACTTTGATCCATCAGTGAATATAGAATCATAGTTTGGCCAGTATTTGTTTTTTGTTTCGTTGAACTTTGTTTGATTGATACTTGCTACTTCTTCACTTTCAAAATAGTAGGTTCTAATTTCACGTGAAAAAATTTGTTCAGGTGAGTAAATTAAAACTGGAGGGAGTTGGTTGGAATAGAGTATATCTGTAATGTCAGCTATTTCTGAGAAAGATTCTACTATGAGGGGGGTTTTCTTGAACTGCCAGTATCTATGGGTCAAAACTTGAACTGTTAGTGACTGTACACTATTGAGGTAAGAAGTTTTTTTTGAAATGGTTTTTATCATGAATTTTCTGCTCAATAGTTGTCTTCTTAGTTTAAGAGGAGGTTCCACGGCTTCAGCTTGTATAATGTTTATGGGCGTTGACTTAAGATATCCCAGGCAAACTCTTAAGCATTTATTTTGTTGTATCTCGATTTTATTTAGATGTGTATCTGCTGCTGTTCCATAGAGTTGACTTCCATAATCCATTATTGATCGTACCATTGTTTTGTAGAATAGTAAAGCCGTATTTGGGTCTGCTCCCCACTTTGCTCTACAAAACGCTCTTAGGATATTTATAGAATTACTTGTTTTTTTGATAATTTGGTGGATACAGTCCTTCCATAATAGTTTTCTATCTAGATGCAGACCAAGATATTTTACAGAGTTACTAATACAGAGTTTATATTTTCCTATTGTTAGTTGTCTTTGATAGTTATTTCTGTTTCTAGAGAAAATACATATATTGGTTTTGGACTCGGATATGGAAAGTCCCATGTTGTCTAGGTATTTTTGGATTTTTATAAATTCAGTGTTGATATTTTCTATACATTTGTCCTCTGATTTGCTACTGGTGTAAATAACAACATCATCAGCGTATTGAATGATTTTAGACTTTTGTGATATAACATTTTCTATATCCATTGTGTACAGGCTGTAGAGGATTGGGCTCAGGATACTACCTTGTGGTAATCCAGATCTACATATTCTTGATTCCGAAATTTCTTGATTTATCTTTAAGGAAACTGATCGATTAGAGTAAGCTGATTTTATGAAGTTGGCAAAGGAGGTTGGTAGACCAATATTGATGAGCTTCTCTTCTAGTATATTTATTTGAACATTATCATATGCTGAAGTTATATCCAAAAATGTGGCCAAAGTGCTGTATTTGTGTGTGAATCCTAGATAGATGTCATTTACTAGTATCGTTAGGGGTTCCAAGGAAGATCTTCCCTTTCTAAAAGCATATTGTGAGTCAGGTAATATTTTTTCATTTTCTAGCCAATATTCAAGCCTGTTCTTTATCATTCTTTCCATGGTTTTAAATATACACGATGATAAAGCTATGGGTCTATATGAATCTGCATTTCCATTCTGTTTTCCAGGTTTTTTGATAGGTACTATGATGTATTCTTTCCACATCGGTGGAAAAGGAATCCTATTTATCCAAATCGAATTGAACAATTCCAACAGGGCTTTCTTATGGTCTAAGGGCATTTTATGCAACATATTATATGAAATGTTATCCGCCCCGGGAGATTTATTATTTGTTGATTTAATGCAATGATCGAGTTCCCATAATTGAAATAACGATTGTAGGAAAGAAGTGTTCCTATTTACAGTAGCTATTTGTTGAGTAATGTTGTTTTCGACCCATGGAGGTGAGATTTTTGTGTGGAATTCGCTTATCCAGTCTTCTTTGGGGTCCATTAGGGGTTTATTCGCTTGTTTTCGGTTTTTATATCGGTTTACTTTGTTCCACACTTCTTTAATTGGTGTATTTTGATTTAGATTTTGGCAGTAATTTATCCAACTTTTTTTCTTAGTTTCTTTAAAAGTTTTTTTAGCTACTGCATCAAGTCTTTTATATTCTGTTAGATTATTAAGATTTGGAGCCTGTGTGTAGGTTAAGAAAGCTTGTTTTCTTGCTTTAGCAGCTATGTTACAGGTTTCGTTCCACCAGTCCTTTGAGCAATGATTTCTATTTTGTGCGTTTGATTTTCGTAACGGAATTGCTTTGTCGGCAGCTTTGTTAATATTGTCGATAATGCCCATTAGTGATGATTTTGGTTCTGTTGCCTCAAGGGTAGCGGTGTATACATCCCAATTAGCAGCCTTGAGTCTCCATATATTATGTTTTGTCTGTTTAATTTGCGCAGGTGGGATATTCCTTCCAAATTGTATGTGTATTGGTAAGTGATTAGAGCCATAAGGTTCTTCTAAAGTACACCACGTAATTAGTTGTGTCAGATCCTGTGTACAGAGGGTCAAGTCTACAGCTGACTTCTTATTGTTTGCTAATGAAGGTGATCCGTCGTTTATAATTACTAGGTTGCATTGTTCGATAGCTTCCAAAAGAATCTTGCCATAGATATCGTCATATCCATCGTTCCATGCCAAACTATGTGCGTTAAAGTCGCCCCCAATTATGAATGGTTTTGGAATTTGTTCCAAAAAGTTAATCCACTGTTGTAATGATATTCTAGTTCTCGGTTTAAGGTATACTGAAACAAAGTAAATTTTTTTATGTATATATGGAAAATTTACCGAGATACAAGTATGCTCAAAGTTGATTGTAGTTGGAATTGAGACTTCTTGGTATATTAAGTCTGATTTTAATAAAATGGCAGAGCCGCCGTACCCGTCGTCCCGGTCACAGCGAATATTGTTGAAGCCTTTAAAATTATAGTATTTTTCTGCTTTAAACCATGTTTCCGATAGAAGTGCAACGGAGTAGTTGCCCCTATCTAGTAGATATTCTAAGTTATTTTTATTAGAAACTGCCGAACGGCAGTTCCATTGAAGGATATTTATTGCATGGTTGAGGTCTGAGAATGTGATGACGTGTTTCCATTTATAGTTAATTTGACTAAGTTTTCGAGTTCTTCCTTATTTATGTTTATACTTTTTGTTACTAAAACTTTTGAGACAATTTCTATATCTAATTCTAATATTGAATTTATCATGCTCAAGTCTGAAGGAGATGCAACTGGATTATTATTAATATTTCCCTTATAGTTAATGCTGTCTAATATTCCTCCCGTAGGTAATTGAGATCTAGGGGAAGATATAATTTCATTATGCAAAATTAATGTTGGATCTGGACTATTTGGTCTCTGTCTTTTGAATGTTCGAGAATTTGTATTATTTGAATTATTATTGTAGAATATATTATTAGTTGACATTTTGTTAATTGGATTTGATGGGAATTGGGTGGGTGTATAATTATTGGGATTTAATGGAGGGAAAGTTTTGAGGCAGGAGAGGTTTGTAGTTTGTTCCGTATTTATGGATGTTACTTTTGCATAGGAGTTTCTGGGGAACTGTTTGTTTGCGTCTTGATAACTAATATTATTGGAAGACATAGCGTCTTTAATAAGTTTTTGACGCTGAAATTCTTGACACGCGCTTAAATTTGTAGTAAAATGATCCCCCGAACAGTTAAAACATTTTGGAGTGAGATCGGTCTTTTTACAATCTTTTGAGTTGTGGGATTCTTGACATTTATCGCACCTAGCCTTGCTCTTACACTGCCCACCTGTATGTCCAAATCGAAGACAATTAAAGCATAATAGCACCTTTTGTTTGTATGGTTCGACTTCCTTTAGTACCTTGTTGATTGTTATATATTTTGGTAGCACTTGTGACTTAAAACTAACTACGCATGTTTTTGTTGGAATGTATTGAGTACCGTTTTCATCTACTTGTCTTCGATTTAATCTTGTGACTTGAAGGACTTCAAATTTACAGTGTAAATCGTACATTTTTATTCTGTTTTTAACATACTCTACTGAAAATTCTGTGGAAATATCTTTTATTACGCCCTGTCTAACTAAAAGAAACTTAGGAATGTATATGTCTAGATTATTTTTTATAAATATTGCTTCATTTTTTTTAGATATGATATAGTTAGCCGATTTATAATCTTTAAATTTTATACGTATTTTATTTCTTCCTACTGCGTCAATGCTTACAATTTTTTCATCAATTTCTTTAAAATTTGTGATAATAATGTCACCTATCCTTAACGCGTTTAATCTGCCTTTAAAATCGGGTGAATTATTTTCTAAATACGCGTAAAAAGGTCCTAGGTCGTTTTGTCGGTAAAGAAATTCCTCCCTTTTTGTTCCTACTTCTTTGTTAATGTTATTTGTTATTGAAGTGTGTACATTAGCAAAGTCATTATCGATAATGGGTTTATTATTAACAAGTTTTGTGGTACTTATCTGTGTAACTGGAACAAGATTTTGGAATCATAATAGCTCCTCCTTTGAAGATGTTGCATGTTCTGTATCCATTTGGGTTTCTAAAACATTTTTATCGGGGGCGTCGCCCCCGCTAACTGCACTCATAACTTTTTAATGTTTTTATTCCGTTTCGCTTTTTTATTTGGTGTAATTAATTTACTTTTAAAGTTCACAAAATATTTATTTAAATATCTAATTTATAGACACCGGTTTTAAAAAACAAGCTTCTTTCCTACGCACGTCTGACTACCACGACGAATGGAAGCTAAGTCATCATCAGGTTGAAATCTAAAATAAGTAAACCACTGTATAAAAAGGCAAAGTTGAAATTTTGACTGTTAAAAAGTTAGGAAAAAATTAAAACATGTGGTTACTTACTTCAGATCCAAAGTAGTTGGAACTAGCTACATAGGTAGGTCGAATGACCTTACCATTATAAAAATTAAGCAATTTCGGCTACAACAATGTCGACAATAAGTCGATAAAAATACTAGGTTTTTTGGAAAAGGTATATTTTAAAATACCCTAAATAAGGGTCACAATAATACAAAACAGTTTCGGTTTAAGAAATCCATCATCAGTGTTCTAAAAGCCAAAAATTGAATGCCTGAGCCACCAAAATGTATTGGGTAAAAACCCTTTAAATGTAAACGATTATGTTGTTTTACATATTTATATAAAATTCAAGTGATGTTAAAGATATGCCTGGATGTTACCCAGGGCAACACAGGACTCTTCCCACGTGGTTGGATTTTTTGTGGAAAAAACCTCACATATTGAATTTCAATGGCCAACTGACAGTTGGTCATTGAAATCTGACTGAAATACTGTCAGTTGGCCATTGAAATCCAATATGTGAGGTTTTCTCCAAAAAAAAAAATCAAACCACGTGGGAAGAGTCCTGTGTTGCCCTGGGTAACATCCAGGCATATCTTTAACATCACTTGAATTTTATATAAATATGTAAAACAACATAATCGTTTACATTTAAAGGATTTTTACCCAATACATTTTGGTGGCTCAGGCATGCAATTTTTGGCTTTAGACCCTTATTTAAGGTATTTTAAAATATACCTTTTACAAAAAACCTGGTATGTTTGTGATTTATGGTATACAGCCAGCTACAGGAAGTTTATTTTCCTCGTGGATTTAATAAGTCGATGTTAAAAGAATACAATTAGACTATAATGGAGTCTTCATCTTGGCTTCAAACTGACAGACTGAAATATGACATTGAAAGAATATTGACAAGACCTTCTAGAAAGTCCCTATCTAGAAGGTCTTGTCAGTATTCTTTCAATGTCACACTTCAGTCTGTCAGTTTGAAGCCAAGATGAAGACTCCATTATAGTCTAATGGTATTCTTTTAACATCGACTTATTGTCGACATTGTTGTAGCCGAAATGGTTTAATTTTTATAATGGTAAGGTCATTCCACCTACCTATGTAGCTAGTTCCAACTACTTTGGATCTGAAGTAAGTCACCACATGTTTTAATTTTTTCCGAACTTTTTAACAGTCACAATTTCAACTTTGCCTTTTTATACAGTGGTTTACTTATTTTAGGCTTCAACCTGATGATGGACTGATTAGTCCGAAAACGTTTGTTTTGTACTAGTGATATACCCACTTTAATCCAACTTGGATCTTTTTTAGAAAAAATTTAATAAATTTATATACCATCTACCTACAAGAGAAGTTTTTTACTTCCTTAGTAATTTTTTATTATGGTATACAGCCAATGAGAGGAATTTTTTCCTCTTTATAATATTTTTGTTCTTTTTGTGATTATGTTTGATGTTAAAAGTTTGCTAGATATATACGATTGTTAATTTCTGCAATTACTGTATTACTTTGGTTGATTTGCGAGCCAGATATACGAACTCTCTTAATCCTTCGAAAGTATATGTTCCAATCATTAGATCTTCGGGTTTTGCTACTTGATTATTATTTGTGACCTTCATATATCTACTTAGTTCTATTAGTGTTAACGTGTAGCTCCATTCTTTCAGATTCTGCTTCCAATGCCTTGAACGATTGAATCAGGTCCGCCTTTATTCTAGCTATTATATCGATGTCATCCGCATACGCTAGTATTTGTACACTACTATTAATAATGGTCCCTCTTGTTTTTATTACAGATTCTCTAATAGCTTTCTCTAAAGAAAGCTATTAAAGAATGTGGAAAACCTAATTATTGACATAAACAAGCAAAAAATTTAAATAAATATGATTTCACCCACACTCTAATATTAAACAACATCACCTACCTTTTCCATTTTATTCATTCCTAATTCACTCCTAAAATCTGACTTGTCAATGGGACTGTAGTTATTTTGAATGCTTTCACCTGTCAACAGTTCGTCTTCACTTGAAGATATATCACTTCCTATTTTATTCATTTCTATGTGTACCTTTTTCAATAAAGCAGTTGTCTCTAATGCTTCTCGTTGTTTCGCCACGACAGCCTAAAATACATATAAGTATTTTTTATCTTTTTTTTTTAAATATTGCTAGAGTTGGTGCAAAACCTTATAAACCTTGAAATATGTATAACCGAAAAAAAAAAAGAATGAATCCTAAAAAAATTCTCTTTCTCCTGTGGTGCTACAGCCCAAGTCATGCCCTGGCCTCCCGCAGCATATACCTCCAAGTATCTCTGTCCTTGGCTGCTCTGATCCAGTTGTCCACCTCGATATCTCTATGACACCGTTTCTCACTTCGTCTATCCACCTCTTGCTTGGTCTCCCTACCGGCTGACGTCCCACCATAGTTCCGCTAAGCGTTCTACTAGGTGTTCTGTCTTATCCATTCTTATAAGGGGACCTGCCCAGCGCAATCTTTGTATTTTTTCATAATTTGTTATGGATGGTTCTTTGTAATATTGTGGTTGAACCTTATTCTCCATATATACCATTGTCGCAAATGGGTCCCAATATATCTTTCCCCTCCTTAATATCTTTCTTTTAAAAGTATTATTAAGATTTTTTGTCTTTTCAGTCATGGTCCATGTTCCTACGCCATATGTTGCTATTGGTCGTATGATGGTTTTATATATTTTAAACTTTATTTCCCTATGGATGTCTTTGGATCCAAACACCTGCGACAGAGAGAAGTATGTTTTGTTAGCCAGTATTATCCGTTTCCGTATTTCCTGCTCCTCGCTGCCATCCTCAGTTATCTGTACACCTATAATAAAATCACAATAAAGATGCACTAGAAATAAACAAACCAAAACACGTTGAATGTTACGAGGAGCACTCCCGAATCATGATTTACAATGTATATACATTGTAAATCATGATTTGGGACTGATACTCATAACATTCAACGTGTCCTGGTTTGTTTATTTCTAGCGCATCTTTATTGTGATTGTAGTATAGGTATGTGAGCTGTTTTACTACTTCTATGTAAGCGTCGTCTATTGTCAAATTCTGCAAGTTTGGTTGGTTCCTTAGGAAAAAAACTTTTTCTCCTAAAAACATTCGACTATTTTAATTTCATACTGAGTTGTGCGACAGGATCCGATCTGCACTCTGATGTTTTCAGTAATGTCGGATTCCATCGTTTCGTTCGTAGACTGACATCACGAAATGATTGTGTTAGGTTCATGAGATTTTTCAAGTAGACTATGACATCGTCTTCTTAGGACACCACTGGTGTATCATACGAGACATACATTTTGTGTTTACACCAAAAATTGAAAACTTAAAAAAATAAAATATCGAGAAAAAAATTTATGAAACAAACTGTGTGACACTTTCAATATGTAGTTAATTATTAATTTATTTAAAAATACATTAGAAAAGTTTAATAAAAAACAAAGGAAAAGAAACTGTTGCACTTTCGCAACTATTCACATAATTTTATAAAATATTGGAAATAGTACATGGAATTATCTCTGTATCACGCATCGTACCGGTATTTCCGTCTAAATTCTGGAGGTACGAATCAAAGAAGAAAACACCACCAACTGAAAAAATTAAGTCTTAATTAAGAAAGAGAGAACATTTTCAAGCAATAATTTTTTACAATTTTCAGAGAGGATTATCTCAACAGCAATGTCTCGCTGAAATGGTTCTATATTTGGGAATGAAGCATCACATCAGTCAAGTATTTCCCACTGGTATTGAGAATTTCAACGTGGTCGCTCCAGCTCCAACGACGAATCCAGGTCCACCAAAACAGCAGTAACACATCAAAACATTGATGCGGTTAGTCAGCTAATTAAGGATGGCCGCCGTGTAATATACCGGGAGATAGAGACATCTTCGGACATTTCAAAAGATCCTACATGAAGAACTGGTTGTTACGAAGTTGGTATTCCGTTGGATCCCTCATTTGCTCACAGAAGAGCAAAAAGCGGTTCGTGTCAATTGGTATCGAAAAAAATTGGCACGATTCAACAAAGGAAGTTGAAAAAACGTTTATAGTATTTTTAGTGGGTTATCGCGAAACTCAGACAAAGCAACACACAACGGCGAATCGTCCTACATGAGGACCATGCAAGTAGGTACTCGCACTGCGCAAAATACAATAAAGTTTTGGAGCTTCAAAACATCGAAATGTTAAACCATCCACTGTATAGCCCCTACTCAAGTCCCAACGACTTCTTTACGTTCCCAAAGATCAAGAATTTAATGCGTGGGCAGCGATTGTAGTCGCCACAAGAAGCCATCGATGCCTTTAAAACAGCGATTTTGCAGGTGTCAACTGCAGACTGGAATAACTGTTTTACCAATTGGTTTGAACGTATACAAAAGGGTATCGATCTTGGGTGGGACATATTTTGGAAAGCGATAAAGTACTTAGTCTATATATTTTTGTCTTTACGGCTATATGCAAAACTAAAAAGTCAACTCTCATGCATGCATATTTGTAAAACTTACCTGCTCTAGAGCCAACTGATGGCAGTTCAAATAAATTTCCATTGATAGGAAGGGAGAAGGGGGTTCTGATAAGGGAGCGTTTTCGTCCTTTTTGGGATAGACAAAATCCAGGTCTGGTGCTTGTGGATTGATCGCCATATCGCTCAACGATATACTTGACCTATCATCATCATCATCGCTGTTCAGTGACGTGCTGAGAGGAACTTGTTTTAACAACTTTTCCGTAGGTTTTGATTCGTCATCGGAGTCAGGACCGAAGTTCAAAAATGGAGGTGCCATACCCCCAGAGCCCTTTTCCTTCAGTAAAAGGGCTATCCGGGTGTCGAGATCAAGAGGCTTGTTTTCTTCGTGTTCATTCTAAAAAAAGTATTGACATTTTTATTGTTAGTTTAGAGCAGGGGTGGGCAAAGTGCGGCCCTTCAGACATTTTTTTGCGGCCCGTGGATTTTTTTTAATTCTTGCTAATATTAATAATTAAATATAGATAATGAAGCTAATAATTAAGAAAGAGACTTAGAACAAAAACTGGAACAGTGGAGACAAGCTCTGGAGGAAAAAGGTTTAAAACTTAGTAGGAAAAAAACAGAGTATTTGGAATGTTCATTTAAAGATGGAGTTACTACAAATAAAATAGTATCTTTGGATGGTGAAATGATTGTGAAAAGCAATAGTTTTAAGTACCTAGGATCGGTATTACAGAGTAATGGAGAAATAGATGGAGATGCATGAATTAGAATTAGGGCTGGATGGATGAAGTGGAAAGAAGCGAGTGGTGTGTTGTGTGACAGAAAAATTCCAATGAAGCTGAAGGGAAAATTCTATAAAACAGCCATAATGAACAGCCATAATGATGTACGGAACTGAATGTTGGGCAGTGATAAAGAGAGAAGAACAACGAATGCATGTGGCGGAAATGAGAATGCTTAGATGGATGAGTGGAGTGACAAAGAAGGATAAAATGAGAAATGAGTATAAGGGGAAGTCTAGGTGTGGCACAAATTGATGCCAAAATGAGAGAGCATAGGTTAAGATGGTTTGGTCATGTTGAACGTCGAGACGTTAATCACCCAATACGAAGAATAGCTGAAGTGCATATTCCTGGAAGGAGTAGGAGAGGAAGACCAAAGAAGACCTGGGGGGAGACGATAAGGCAGGACACGTTGGTAAAGGGGATTAACATTGATATGACCCAAGATAGAATTGTGTGTAGAAATGCAATTAGGGAAGCCGACCCCGCATAGGGATAAGGCAGAGAGAATGATGAATGCAGCTAATAATTAACACTTCAGCTGGTCATTTTTCCGCAAATTTTCAACATACCACGGGCAATTATTTGGGTTCCCGACACAGAGTTTTGTCGGCTCCCTCAATAAAATCCATGAAATTTCAACAAATGGAAACGACATGTTTGAAGTAGTCAGGAACTGTTTATAAAAATTTTAAATTAAACCGTAACCAACTAGTAAGTGTAACAACAACTGACGGAGCACTAAAATTAAGAGGGACTAACATTGTAATTTTGAGAAAACTTAAAGATTACATTCATAAACAATTTCCAGAACATTATTTATTATTTTTTCACTGCATAATCCATCAGCAGGTATCGCGCAAAAATGTTTTGAAAGTAGACAACGTTATTTCAATTACAACAAATATTGTTAATTTTAAAATAAAAATGTATACCATTTTTATTCAGTTGCAATGCGAAGGCAAAACAATCTTACTTTTCAATTAGAATACGGAGTGCAGTCCAGTCCCTTGAATCGCGATTTTCAGCTCTTATTGGAGCCTCATCGGAAAGAACGTAGGCACTGTTCTCCATATTTTAACTGATTCGCATCGAGAGGTTTTCCCACCCATTGCAACCGAAGTGATGATAGTAGGTGGCTAGCGCCATCTGGCATTGAAAGACGAAGTAGTTTTCAATCCTAATAGTAAATTATTAATATTGAAAATATTAAAAATATTACTAAAAGATTTTTAAATTGAAAACTTATTGGTACACTTTCCTGGTGACACCTCCAAGACTTCTACAATTTGCAAGTCAAATGGATGCTGCAGTGAAGACGAGAGGGAAGGAATTCTACACTATGCAATTCACATCCCCCGTCTGCAGCTGGTAAAGTTCCAACGGAAAAATGCACCTAGTTACTCTACGGAGTAATACGACTATAAAATAAAAATGTATACCATTTTTATTCAGTTGCAATGCGAAGGCAAAACAATCTTACTTTTCAATTAGAATACGGAGTGCAGTCCAGTCCCTTGAATCGCGATTTTCAGCTCTTATTGGAGCCTCATCGGAAAGAACGTAGGCACTGTTCTTTAGGATTGAAAACTATTTCGTCTTGCAATGCCAGATGGCGCTAGCCACCTACTATCATCACTTCGGTTGCAATGGGTGGGAAAACCTCTCGATGAAAACCTCTCGATGCGAATCAGTTAAAATATGGAGAACAGTGCCTACGTTCTTTCCGATGAGGCTCCAATAAGAGCTGAAAATCGCGATTCAAGGGACTGGACTGCACTCCGTATTCTAATTGAAAAGTAAGATTGTTTTGCCTTCGCATTGCAACTGAATAAAAATGGTATACATTTTTATTTTATAGTCGTATTACTCCGTAGAGTAACTAGGTGCATTTTTCCGTTGGAACTTTACCAGCTGCAGACGGGGGATGTGAATTGCATAGTGTAGAATTCCTTCCCTCTCGTCTTCACTGCAGCATCCATTTGACTTGCAAATTGTAGAAGTCTTAGAGGTGTCACCAGGAAAGTGTACCAATAAGTTTTCAATTTAAAAATCTTTTAGTAATATTTTTAATATTTTCAATATTAATAATATACTATTAGGATTGAAAACTACTTCTTCATTGTTCATTTTATTTGTTCAAAAGGAATAAATCATCGTGCATTCATATAGCATTTTTGGAAAAGTTAGAAATAGATCATAGTGATGTCTTATAACACAATCATATTCGGTAGTTGAGTTTAGAAAAGGTTCTTAGAAGATGCTATGAATTAAGTGAGGAAATTGCTTTATTTATAGAAATGAAAAACTGCAACACATTTGCTAAATTTACGTTTTGAACGCAAAATGAAACTTTTAAAATGAAATACAAACTATTCATTGTTCATATAAAGAAGAAAAAAATTAGTTCAATTATTTCCCTCATTAAAATCATTAAAAACAATGTATCAGAAAAATAAGTTTAAAATCTATGAAGAAAAACTTTGTAACTTGCTGACGGAATTTGAACATGGTTTCAAAGATTTTGAAGATATATCATTTTCCTTATCACTTCTAAGAACTCATTTTTCAGTTCAAAGTGATTCCGTACCAGTCTACCTTCAACTAGAAATTATAGATTAATTTGCATATTTTTTCAATATTTTTGCATTTTACCAATCTTTGCAAATCCAAAAGTACGTAGAGGACCGGACCTAAATACATTGAGGACCGGAATTGATGATGCTTTGACTAGATTTCCATCCGAAATAGAAAGAATCATGAACAAGGACATAAAAATAAACTAAAACTTTATAAAAGTAATTAAGATTCGTTTTTCGTCTTTTAATAAATACTAATATACCTTAAAAGAGTTTGGAAATAATAGATAATGTGTTTCATGAATATTTTTTTTGGTTATTTAATTCTTTCAAACAAAACAAAAACAAAAACAATGAAGGGAATCTAAGATTTTTTCAAATTTATAATTTTGTCTATTTTTATTTAAACGACGAGTCAAAAACATATTCCGGTATTCATCACTTTACGATTTGACGGACAAAAAAGGAATTGAAAATAAAAGTTGTCAAAACTTTAAACGCGTTTTTCTTAAAATTTCTTTTTCAAAGGTGGTGGACATTTTAACTAGAAAGCTACTTGACAGATCCACCTGAAATTTTTCATATATTTTCTTTAGACAGTTCGTGAGATAACGCTGTCGAGATATTTTTTTTTTGTTTAACAATATGTTGATTTTCAACCTGTTTACAAAAAAATTTGTTATTTTGACTTTTAAGTAGGTACACCAAAAACTCAAAAATCGTTAAAACAAAAAACTCGACAGCATTATCTCAAGAAAGTCATAAGCTAATAAAATATTCTTGAATTTTTTATTTAAAATATGATCCAATGACAAGTTTTAATAGGTTTGTTCTAGCAAACAGTCAAACTAGTCAGAAACCGTCAGCAAACAGTTGGTCAGTGAGAGAACATAATATAGTTACCAGTGCTATCCCCTCTACTCGCGCTGGTCCACTATTCGCTGATGGTTACAAACCGTTTGAAACTGATACTAGAACAAACCTAATATCTACTGCAAATTACATTTATTTTGAGGTGTCTGTAGAAATATACCACCGTTGACTCCCCCCCCCCCCCACCATAAACAAAATTAGTAAAAAGTCGAGCATATTGAGGTAAAAAATATTGCGGCCCTCGGTAATAGAACAAAAACATTTTGTGGCCCTTACTAGAAAAAGTTTGCCCACCACTGGTTTAGAGGATTGCTTATAAAATACTTACCCTATCTTTCTCCCTTTCGTTTTCTTTGTGGTTCCTCTTCACCCCATCTCTCTTCCTGTCCCTATCCCTGTCCTTTTCCTTATCTCTATCGCGATCCCTGTCTCTATAATCTCTCTCCTTGTTCTTGCTGTGGTGGTGTTTCTCGTTACTGGAGCTCGACCATTTGTTAAGAGAAGCTCCTGGGGGTAGTTTTGCCGGAGATCTGTCCCAACTGTCCTGTGACCACTGAGACGTAGGGACTGGAGTTGGCCAAACTGTAGGTGGGGGCGCGGGAATCGGATGGTAAGATGGGGCAAAGGGAAAGTGATTAGGTAGTGGAGGAGGCTGTATAGTTGCATGGTAGTCAAAACTAGAAATAAAACAGTTAAACAGTTAAACAGTTGATTTCAATAATTAAAAAACTTACTTTAACGGAGTTGTTCCTGCTGATCCAAAACTTGTAGAAAATTCTGAACTTTGACCGGTAGTATAACCCATATCAGTGCTACTAGGAGTAGGGAAATCTCCTCCACGATAACTTCTTCCTCCGCTATACCTATCCTTATCCCTCTCTCTATCTATACTTCTCTCAATATCCCTGTCTCTCAGTTTGTTATCTACGTCTTTGTCTTTAACCTTTTTAAAGGGCTCATCAAAATCGTCATCTGCTGGGTCGTACGGTTTATCTCCATCAACTTTTGTTTTTTCTTCGGTTTTTGGTGTAGTTTCTGTAGTCGATGGAAGTTGGGGTGGCTTCTTTTCAGTAGTAAATCCTTCATATTTTTCTTTGCACTAAAATATAAAATATATCTCAACAACGTATATTTAAGCAGTTTAATAGATCCTTCGATAAACTTTCAAAATAACTGAAATGAATAGCAATAGAGTAGAAAAATGATATAAAATGAAATTCATGGAAATATAAAAGAGTCAAAACAAATACAGATAAAATGAAGTAAAAGACAGATGTACTCGCAATCATCTATTCTATACTCCCGACGACCGGTTTAGCTCTCTATAATATGCAGAGCATCTTCAAGAGCAATATTATAGAGAGAGAAACCGGTCGTCGGGAGTATACAATAAATGATTGCGACTATGTCTGTCTTTTACTTCATTAAAAATGAACTCGCATATGCAACCCATTCAACATTTAAATACAGATAGATTCGAAATTAGAGAGAACATATAAATTACATGTAATTTATTTCAACTCCGCTCCACGCAGTTAGCCAACAAAAGGTTTTCAAAAAAATATATTATAAAAATCAAATAATACAGTTTATCCCAAACCCTTTTTTCAGTGCGTGAGTAATTTTGACGTCATATGAGATATTAAGAAGATCGCGAATCGCTGCATGACATTTTAGTTAAATCTGACAGTAGTTGTCAGAATATTTATAAGTGCATTTGCAGAGCCCTGACAACTCAACCTCACAACCCTGACAGTCACCTAATATAAATAATACCGGTAATAGATAAATATACAAGGTATATTTATTATTAATTAATATTAATAATTAGTTATTGTATATTTATTGTACATTTATCTAATAATAATATTATAATAATATATAACATCAGACAAAAAACTCCCACAGGGTATACCATCATTTCTAACTCAGGGAACCACTTATTTAATACCGAAGGATCAAAATAACACCCAAGATCCAGCCAAGTACCGCCCAATTACTTGTCTTCCAACTTTGTATAAATTGGTCACATCCTGTATAACCCGGCGTATCTACCAACACTGTGCTCTAAACAATATCATAAAGCCTTAACAGAAAGGATGCGCTAAGGGTTCTATGGGTTGTAAAGAACAATTTATCATCGACTCAGTCATTTCTAACCAGGCATTCACCAAAAAAAGGAACATCTTTACTGCATTTATTGACTACAAAAAAGCCTTTGATTCAGTGCCGCATGAATGGCTTATAGATATATTAAGAATATACAAAGTCGATGATAACATAGTGACTTTTTAAGGCATATAATGACAAGTTGGAAGACTAAAATTCACCTCCAAATACCTGGAGAAAACAATATCGAAACCGAAAATATCGCAATCAGCCGGGGCCTGTTTCAAGGAGACTCGCTGAGTGCATTGTGGTTCTGTTTGGCTATGAACCCTCTATCACAGCTATTAAACTCCACTGACTCAGGTTTTAGCATTAAAAACAACAATACTGTAGTAGCGAAGCTTAATCATCTGTTGTATATGGATGATTTGAAATTAATGGCTTCTACTCGAGACAATCTAGAACAGATGCTAAAAACAGTAGAAACATTCTCTAATGATATTAGTATGCAGTTCGGCCTAGACAAGTGCCGTGTTTTGAATATAGTCAGAGGAAAGGTACAGCCCGGTGGATTCGATATGCAAAATGGCCAGAACATCGAGGCCATGGGTGAAAACGATATATACAAATATCTTGGAGTAAAGCAGGCGCGGAAAATTGACCATAAGCAAATGATAACTGAGATAACTACTGAGTTTATACGAAGGATAAAACAGCTGCTTCGTTCACAGCTTAACAGTAAAAATTTGTTTAAGGCACTAAGCACCTACACTTGTTTCGCACTTAGCTATTCATTTGGTATTGTTAAGTGGACAAAAACAGATATAGAAAATCTTCAGCGAAAAGTACGAACACACCTCACAAAGGCACAAAAACACCATCCTAAAAGTGCAGTAGAAAGGACGACATTACCACGGAATCTAGGAGGAAGAGGACTTATGGATATAGGTGAGCAATTAGATAAACAAATTGCTAATTTAAGAACTTATTTTGAGGGAACTGAGGGAAAGAGAAATGCGCATAAACCACCTCACTAAAGACAAAAAAATGCGCACCTGGATGGGTTAACCTCTTCCCGGGCGACATCCCAATGAGGTCAGCCAAGACTATGTCGACAATATAGCGTCGAACGACATCAGGACATCAGGAAAGATGTTCCCTGAAACGGAGGGTTCATTACTGGCCATTCAGGATCAGGTTATACCAACCAGAAATTACCTGAAATATATCATCAAAGACCCTAGGTTCAAAACGACAGATGCCGATATGGATGTCAAGCCCAAGAAACCATCCAACATCTTACAGGGGGCTGCCAGGCATTTGCTGCAACTGAATACAAGGAACGGCATGACGCAGTGGGAAAAATCCTTCATCAAGAGATAGCTATCAAGCTGGGACTTCTCCAAACGGACCATCTCCCGTATTATCAATACGCCCCTGAGAGTATGCTTGAGGATGGCAACTACAAGCTATACTGGGACCGCACTGTGCTCACAGACCAAACAGTGGCACATAATAGACCAGATCTCGTACTAGTTAATAAATTAACAAGACAGACAATAATCTACGTAATAAATTTACTGAAAAGATCGCTAAGTTCAGAGATCTGGAAATTCAAATACGAAGACAATGGAGAATGCAAAGTACCCAGACGATACCTATTATTATGTCTACTACTGGAGTCATTTCGAAGAACCTCCTCGAAAACATAAAAAGCTGGGTCTAAATGAACACCTTTATAAGACCATGTAGAAAGCTGTACTACTCGCGACGGCCAGATGCGTACGAAAATTTCTGGGAGAAACTCCAGCATACCAAGTCACCTAGGGCTCGATAACACGGAAAGAGTCCCACCAGAGCTCAATCCTTTTGATACCATAGGTATCTGGGATGAGTCAATTTTCCCCTTAGAGGAAGTGTGAGCCGTATGGCTAAATCTGAAATAATATTATTTATATTATTAACTAATTATTAATATTAATTAATAGTAAATATATTTTGTATATTTATCTATTAACGGTATTATTTACAGTCGGAAAAATGAAAGATTATATATTCCGACTGTATGTTATTTTAAAGTGCGCATGCGATTTTCTCATAATTTATCACTGACTAGTCGCCGACAGCCTCTGCGAACGCACCTGCACTTTATGTTTACATAAATACGAATATTAATATTTATATAAATATTTGCAAGAATATTAATATTTAAAATATTTTGAGGAAAATGTAAATAAATATAGAATACAATTTCACTACACAATGTCCGAATATACCAATGACATAAAAATATTTATATTTACATTGTTGACAAATTTCTAACCTAGAATTACAATTGTCATTTTACCCGTTAACACTGTGAAAGTACTGTCACGATAGATTACTTTTGTTTCAAATTATATTTATTCGCATCATGGATTGGTTATCTACTTGAGTATTGTAAAAATACATAATTTTCGAAGTTCAATGTATAATACCGTATGACAATCACGGACGTACGTTTCTTTCTGTCACTTCGAGCTTAATGCGTTAGAGCGAATTCGACAAACTATGACGCACTGAAAGAAGCGTTTGGGATAAACTGTATCAAGCGGGCTACTGGTTGCTGAACTACTTTCACGTAAATGCCACTGAAGATGTATGTCTTCATGTTGCCAAATTATCGTTTTTTTTACTATGTTCGAATTAAATTAATTTCTAAAGATGCGAATCTATTATAGCAGGTAATAATAATCTACTTTCATAAATAATAAAAACAATACATATAGTACATTCTTTAAAGGTAAAATATTGCAAAACCTCTAAACTTTAAAGAACCGCTTGGATTGACATTAAATTTGGCATTCACATATCTAACAAGTCAAAGAAAAAAAGTGATATTGTGCCGATGTGTGCTTTTGCCCTAGGGGTGAGTTTCAATATGAAAAATAATGAAAAATATATGTTCGTAATAAGTCCAGAAATGGATAAAATGACTAATTCTAAGCACCTTTTGTTCTATAAAGTTTTTTTACTAAGTTAATACTTTTCGAGTTATTTGCGAGTGAATATGTTAATTTTTCTACAAAATAACCACGTTTTCAGACGGTTTTTCGCAAAGAACTCAAAAAGTAAGTATTTGATCGAAAAAAATTCCTTATCAAAAATATAGCACGTAAAAAAGTGAAAAACATGGTGTATATTTTAGGTCACTATACCTAGTAGAAGCAGAGTTATAGCTAATGAAAAATAGGTTCATATTCGTCAAATTCGGCACTTTTTTGGGGAAAACTCATTTTAACTTTTTTAAAGTGTTTAAAAAAAACTTATTTTTGTTTTTTAAAAAAAATTTTTAGCATCAAAAGTAAACAAGTTACGTTCAAAATAAAGTTGGTCCCTTTTTTTGGTAAGAAATCGGGAAAATCACCTCCTAATTAGCATTTCAAATGAACTTAATTGTTACCACTTCACAAGTTTTTTACTCACGTATGTATTGATCATATGATCTATACGTTTCATCGGTTCAAAGTCCTTATTTTTGAAAGAGCTGTAGTTAAAAGGGCTTGAACGAGTCTCGATCACGAGTGTATGCAAATTTAGAAACACCGAATCTTAACCAATTTTTGTCTTACAGAAAAACAAAAAAATACAAAATATTCAGAAAAGTAAAGCCGATGTTTTTATTTTTTAAGATTTTTGTTATCTCTAACACATTTTAAAGTTATTTTAAAAAAAAGCATTTTTTTCAAAATTAAAATTTTTAAAAATTTTACTTTAAAGCCAAATTTTTTCAAAAATAAGCTATTTGAATCGATAAAACTTACAGATCATATAAACACAACATAAGTAAAGTAACTTGTGAAGCGGTAACGATTAATTTCATTTAAGTTGATAATTGGGGGGTGATCTTCTTGATTTTTTTTTGCCAAAACAAAAGGTACCAACTTTTTTTGAGCGTAAGTTGCTTACATTTGATGCTAGAAATTTTTTTCTAGAAACAGAAATAAAGCTTTTTTAAACACTTTAAAAAAGTTGTAATGTGTTTTCCACAAGAATGCTTCATTATTTGGATATTCCACATTGAATTATTCTATTTGGAATTTTTCGACTATGAACCTATTTTTCATTAGCTATAACTCTGCTTTTGCTAGGTATAGAGACCTAATATATACACCATTTATTTTTTTTTTACCTTTTTATAGGCTATAGTTTTGCTAAGAATATTTTTTTCGACAAAATGCTTACGTTTTGAGTTATTTGCGAAAACCGTGTAAAAACGTGGTTATTTTGTTGAAAAATGAACATATTCACTTGCAAATAACTCGAAAAGTGTTGATTTGGTAAAAAAACTCGATAGAACAAAAGTTGCTTAAAATTAGTCAGTTTATCCATTTCGGGACTTATCTTGGACATACATTTTTTCACCCCCGAGATGGGGTGAAACTCACCCCCAGGGCAAAAGCACACATCGGGACCATATCACTTTTTTTCTTTGACATGTTAGCTATGCGTATGCCAAATTTCATGTCAATCCAAGCGGTTGTTTAAAATTTACAGCAAAAACCGTGAAAGAATGTACTAAAATGCTTGCCGTGCTATGCGCCACTTGCCATACAGTCCGTGAAAGCATGGCTTTACTGCGAATCAGAATCAGCTTATAAGAATAATCATAAAACAAAAATATGGAACAGGAAACACATTTATTTATTGTTTTCACCCAATCTTGAAAAAATCTGAAAACGTTGAATTATCTACCTCCGTCTGTCCGTAAACACAACTCCAGGTAGAATGACAAAATGAGGTGTCAAATGAAAGCCTATAATAGGGTGGTGCGAAAAAAGTCAAGTTGATAATTTCGTATCGCTATAGTGCGGAAAAGTTACGATTGGTAATTACAAGAAAAACAAAAAAGAACTATTCAAATCGGACTTTATCTTCCGATCCCGCAACGGGCCTAAAGATTATGAAATTTGACTTTTTTTCAAAAAATTTTATTTACCCTCCATGTAGGTTTTATTTATCGCTATAGTAAAATTTATTTACAGTTTGTATGGTTGAGTAATAAAAAAAATAGTTTTACGCATATAAGGAATATCTTCTGATTCCGCAAAGTCAATCAAAATCTATAAAAATTTTAAATTTTTGATGATTTTAATGAATTAAAAAATATTTAGTTATCTCATTTTTCTGTTATATTGTGAAGCTCTTCGCTTCTTTAGATATTGTATGGCAATATTTAAACAACTCAGAACTCAGAACGAGGTGGTGGTTGCACTTCTAGGTCCACTCACACCCTTCTCTCCAACCAACCAAAAAGTGTGTGTTTTTTACATTATTTACAATAGTACATTTCTTTTTGGTCTGTTTGTGTCCAGTTTTTAAACGCAAACTTTGTATTGTGATTTGGTGGTAAAATCTGGCAGCGTTTACCTTGATCCAAGTGTTGCCCTGATGAATCCATCTCTTGATTGGGATCCACGACCCACATACATTAGACGATGCAACCAACGTGACCAACTTTCTGCACCGCTCGACAGCTTGCCGCAGGTGGCATGGATGGTTTTGTACATTCCAGTCTGGCATGATGTAATGCAGAAACTTACATCTTCATTTGAAACTCTGCGAAAAACTGGTGGAGAAGATAGTTTCGCTACATTCCAGTCCATTATTTCAGTGTATTCCTGTGCTTCAAAAATAAGTAGGAGGAAGGAAATTTCTAATACTCTAGCACTTTAGCCCTTAGCTTTAGTCTGTCCTGCGTTTAACGCTCTACTCAGCCCTAGCTCTCTAATGTGTTTCCTTTCTCCCTACTATTTGAAATTTTGAAGCACAGAACTAAACTAAAATAATAGACTGGAATGTTGCAAAACTATCTTCTCCATCACTTCTTCGAAGAGTTTCAAATGAAGATATAAGTTATTGCATTACATCGGGAGACATGCCAGACTGGAATGTACAAAACTATCCCTGCTACACGCAAGCTGACGAGCGGTGCGTAGAGTTGGTCACATTATTGGAAGCATCGTCTAATGTCTAATGTATGTGGGTCCCAATCAAGAGATGGATTCATCAGGGCAACATTTAAATCAAGGTCCATGCTGCCAGATTTTATTGCCCCCAAATCACAATAAAAAGTTGGCGTTTAAAAGCTGGACACAAACAGATAAGAAAGATAAAAAAATGTACATATATGTAAATAATGCAAAAAACACACACTCATTGGTTGGTGGGAGAGAAGGGTGTGAGTGGACCTACAAGTGCAACCACCACCTCGTTGTGAGTTCTGGGTTGTTTAAATATTGTCATACAATATCTAAACAAGTGAAGAGCTTCACAATGTAACAGAAAAATGAGATAACTAAATGTTTTTTAATTTATCAAAATCATCAAAAATTTCAATTTTTTATAGATTTTGATTGACCTTGCGGGATCGGAAGATATTCGTTAAATGCGTAAAACTATTTTTTTTATTACCCAACCATGCAAACTGTAAATAAATTTTACTATAGCGATAAATAAAACGTAGATGGAGTTTATATAAAAAATTTTGAAAAAAAGGTAATATTTCATTTTTTTCATAATCTTTAGGCCCGTTGCGGGATCGGAAGATAAAGTCCGATTTGAATAATTCTTTTTTTGTTTTTCTTGTAATTACCAATCGCAACTTTACCGCACTATAGCGACACGGAATTATCAACTTGACTTTTTTCGCACCACCCTAACCTATAACCCAAGGATGGTACTAAAGATGAAAAATTTGAACTAGGACTTCCGGTTCTAGAAATGCAACCGGAAATATCTACTGTTTTAAAGTCGCCGAAATACTACAAGCGTTATATTAATATCTATCTATATATGCAATAAAGTAACGTGTGATCCAAAATTATTGTCACCATAGGTGGCTCTGAACGACAGAGATAGCTATACAGTGCATGTCTATTCTTAATTCAGATATACTTTCCAGTTTACTTCAACTTTGCGGTGTACGTCAACTTAACAAGAAAAGTTAGGTTATGTAGAGATCTTGTTTGATTTTATTTATTATTGTTACTTATAATTTTGTCAATTCTTTTTATATTCGATTAAAGGTCTGGTTTTAACTGATTTTTTATGTTTTATAATATTAATCAAAATTCATTGAAAAACCAATGATATAAATTCAGATTAAAACACAACATACGTAATTTTTTGCACGGCTAGCTTTGATCCCAATAATTGTGGATCGCTCGTTATATAAGCAATATATACTACACGACGAGAATAGGTATGTATTGTTGTATAATTGTTTTTTGGAAAAATTCAGAAAATAAATTTATATCAGAGACCACGAGATCATAGATTTTCTTCGCCCTGTATACGACCAAAAATTGTATATTTTCTAATTTAGTTAGTAAACAGTGTTTTCGCGGAAGGTGAAATCGTTAAGGGGTTTCGTTAATGGGTTTTTTGAACGGACTAAGAGACAATGGTGCGGTAATATTGGAAAGTACATTTTATTTCGTTTTGTGATCGACAATAGGACTTTTGTAAATGATTCGTGGAAGGAGAAACATTTATTGAGTTTAGAATATAAGGTTTTTGTTTAGCATTTGGAAACAATGAAAGTAATTTGGTATCTCCTAGAATTTTAACAAACGGAAAGTTTGTATACAAAATAAATTGGTTCTTAAGAAATGAAAATATGGAAGTTTTGGGTACAGAGGTTTTTTGTGATTGGTGGAGAAAGATTGATGGAAGGGATGAGAATGTTGAGTCTGATTTTGAGGAGAGAAAAAATGGTCATTGTGTAATTAATATCTGGAGAGAACAGTCCAGTTTTTAAAAAGTGAGAAGTCGGTGTAAAGTGGTGAAATTGGCCTTTGCGAGCAGATCGTGGTGAAACGAAATCGTTGACCGAGTCGAGAAGTTAATTTTCCTTGTGTCCGAGGAGATTCCTGTGTTCTGTCTAGAACGAGTAGCCGGTGGGTATTAATTTGCACAAGATATCGAGCAGTGAGAAAACTGAATACAGATTTCGAGCGAGTCCCGTTGTTTGTTTGTTGGTGAAGCAGTTTGGACGAGAAGGACTTTTCGCTACATCCTAGGAGCAAGTGTAAGAGAATCGAAGGCTGCGCAATCCAGGAAGAAGTAAAGAAGAAACAAAAAGGTTAGTCAGAATTTTTGTGAAACGGAGAGTTTGTTTTATATCCACACCATATTTGTTTATTTTTATATTGAGCATTTCTATAGCATAATTTAGTCATTCCAAAATTTAAAGAAGAGATAAGTAATCAATTCAAAAGGAGAAAAAGATATTTTATTAATTTTCTAACGATTTATTTAAATAATTTTTTTTTGTTAAAACAAAGGAGATATCAGAATTAAAGCTTGATTTATTAGATGAGAAATAGTTGCAACAAAGGACATCGCACACATCTTATGGAAAATATAATGTCACTCAAATTCAATAAAATTTATACCAATAGATTCGTTTTAAATTAACGATCAAATCTTATCATTGCGCCAACTCTCTATTTTCAAAAATAAGAGCAGAAATTGATATAAATAAATCTGAAATCAAATGGGTAGGTACATAAGTTAGAGAGAGAAAAAATATTTTAAAATACCCAGATTTTCGGTACTCCATAAATCAGCGGATTAGTTTCACTAATCCGCTTAGGCCCAGCGGGATTTAAGCTGTTATGAATAGCACTCAGAGCAATAATGATTGTAAACTAACATTTTATGGACTCCAAAAATGTGATTTCGATAAACTTTAATTGCAATTTGCGCCGTAATGAATCATAATTAAGAGTTGGCGCAATGACAAGAATTGATCGTTATATTTTCCATAAGATGTGTGCGATGTCCTTTACATTTTAGTATTTTTTTAAATCTTATGTTTACGGTATATTGGATAAATAAATAATAGTTTACATTTATATGACATTGAGTGTGTTTAATTTCCCTGTTTTATCCTGGAAGGAGTAAGCAACTAGAGATACTAGAAGCCACAAATCAAAGGTAATGCATCAAATATAAAATAGCCCTGAGAATAAAGTTTATTAGAAAATTTAATTTGAATTTGGTTTTGTTTTACATAAGCAGTAATTTAAAATAATTAAGTAATTAATCAAAATAAGAGTTTTCTGATAAATCTAATAAAATAGATAAAGTAGAGCATAACAGTATATACTTCCGGTTTCATGAAAGTCTGTCCGTCAATCCGCGAATATAACTCCTCCATTATTAATACAGTTATAATGACAAATGAGGTGTCGAATGAAAGCTATAACCCAAGAATGGTATTAAGAATGAGAAATTTGACCTCGGACTTCCGGTTTTAGAGTTATAACCGGAAGTGCCATTTTAAAATCACCAAAATAGTATAAGCGATGCGATATATTATTCGACGTGCCTTAGCAAGATGGGAACAAATTTGTACTTTTGGTTATATCTCATTTAGTTTTATCTCAAGTGCCATATAGTATTATAGTCACAGAAATAGTACATATATGTGACATATCAATCGAAGTGTATTACTTTGATCTTTAGTTCCGGTTTTAAATTCATTTCCGTTTAAACAGTTACGACTGAAAGTTTGGTAAAAATGAGTGAAATTGTATATCAATCTACTCATAGTTACACGAAGAGTTCAAATATCGACTTCGATAATTCAAGTATCGGTCACTTTGGGTGAACACCTAGGACTTATAGGTTAAATATTAGTACATACCTTTTCTCCAAATGGATCCAGAAAAACTTCCAATATCTTGCCCATAACACTGGTATTGTTCAGTTTTTCCACGCATGCCTTAGCACTTTTGACCGATTCGAATATGGCTCTACCTATTCCTAGATGCCTACTGGTTACGGGATGATAATAAATAAAAAGTTCCTCAATTGCCCCAAATTTCTGTAACATATCCCTAAGAAAATGCGTATCAATATTATCATTGAGATGAAAGATTGTGACTTCGATAGTAGGAGGTTCTCCAACATAGTTTTGATCGATTTTGAACCTAAAATATATTGTTTGATATCATTAGCACGATTAATATGTAAGTAATGTAACAATGATTACAAATGTACTAATATTGATGCTAAGCTAAGTAACAGTTTTTAGTGGATTAAATATCAAAATAAAAAATCAAAAATTATGAAGAGGTAATATGGTTTGTGATAAATATTCAAAAAATGAAAATTGATAATATCCTGAAAACAGCATTATCAAAATGATCTCAGATACAGTCGTCAGAGATTTGACCTCTAAAAATCATACTTCTTGTTCTTTAAGTGCCATCTCCGCGGCGGAGGTCGGCAATCATCATAGCTATTTGTATTTTAGAGACGGCTGCTCTGATAAGTTCATTTGATGTACATCCGTACCACTCTCTTAGGTTGCGCAGCCACGATATTCTGCGTCTCCCTATGCTTCTCTCAGGGTTGGACAAAAATTGGTTTTTTAAGAAAAAAAACAAAAAACATGTTTTTTTTGTTTAAAAACAATGATTTTTGTTTTAAAACAGTTTTTTTTTCATCTAAAAAAAACCACTGTTTTAAAACAAAAAAACACTGTTTTAAAACAAAAAAAAAACGTTTTAAAATAATTACGTACTTCACTGGATTTCTAACCGGGATTCCCATAAACCTCAACTGGCACACCTATGGGATTCCCGCGAAAACGCGACCTGCGCGCACATGCAACGAGTGTTTAACTGTTCCGTTTCCTTATACCACGTGATATGTAAATCACATTCGCTATTCAGTTTTTCAGGATAGGTCGGAAGCTTTAAGTTCTGCTTTATTATAATATAATTTCATATTGGTATCTTCGGTTCTATTTTAATTTCTAGTGGATAGTTGCAATGTATATGTTACCGTAAAAACCCGAATTCAGTTAAAACCCGAATTTACTAGGAAAAACTAGTTTTAACTATGAGCTTTAGACAATTCTAGTTTTAACTAGTGAAAACTAGAACTATCAAATAATTTCAGTTACAGTCGGAAAAATGAAAGAATACCCATGAACGAACATATAAAACACGCTGTATTTTCCTGTCACCGTGTCACAAAGAAAATTGCCCGGGACAAGTACAAGTAATAATAATTATTACATGTACTTGCGCTGGCCAATTTTTTGTGTGACACGGTGACAGGAAAATACAGCGTGTTTTATATGTTCGTTCATGGGTATTCTTTCATTTTTCCGACTGTAATTGTAGTTGAGACTAAACATATTTTAGTCAAAACTAGTTTTTACTAAACTTTTCAGTAATTTCTAGATTCAACTAAAACTCGGTAACTAATTTGCTGCTCTGGTTGTTTGTAAATAATTTCTCTAAAACGTAAAACACTGGACAAGATCGTTAACGTAAAAAACGCAAGTCCTTTGACCACGTGTTATTGTATTGCATCTTGCATCCAGACTGCTTACATTTTCTCGATGTCTTGGTTAGCTCGCTCTACTGAACCTTGACTCTGGTTGTGCCTTGGCACAGTATATATAGGTTCCACAGTAAAATCACTCTTCTGTCGGCGCTTTGATCTCAGGAAGTAATACCGGCAGTATGCAATTGGTAATTCACCAGTGATGGATGCGGATTTTCCCTGTTAAAAGCCGTACGTTTCTATGAGAATAGCAATGCGAGAGTGGGGCAAAAGCGACTGCCAACATTGCGCGGTCGCCATGCGCGACTACAGATTTTACTTCCAATTTTTCGGAAAGTGGTTCTACTGTCCCTCTTTATACTGTAGCCTTGGTTTCCATGAACTAATTTCGCTTTAGGCCAGTATGACATTACCGCATTTATAAATGCATTACCGAACTCTCGGCAATTATCAGAAAGTAAAATGCGTGAATGTAAAAAGTCAAGAATATATACGTTAATTATTGATAAGCGACTTCGTCCGCCCTCTTACCTTGTAATGGTCTCAACAAAACAAATTTTGTTAAATGATATTGATAAACCATGATAAACTTGTAGCCGTGATCCTCATGTGATTGCATATCGATCAAATCTACCTAACAGCGACTATTTATTTCTGAATAGTCGCTGTAGTGACTTTCTTTCTTCTCGGTCTTTTCCTTTTGTAAGATCTTTTCCAAAAAAGGTTCTTTCCAAGTTCTTATATCTCTGCTCTCAACCTGATCTTCGACATTATCACTCATGGTGAATAATACACAGTAGTGGAATAATGGTAAATTTCACCAATAAAAAAGATGCATAAAAATCAACTGTTGCACACACTAGTTTGTTACGCCAAATCGTATTTGTCTCTTCTCGCCATGATTTTAACTTCATGAGTAATTCCAGTAAAAACTAGTTTAAACTAGTATAAACTGTAAAATGAAATTTGTTCGGGATTTCTAATTTTAACTAAATTTAGCAGTCAAATCTAGTTTTGACTAGTTAAAACTAGAATTGTCTAAAGCGCTTAGTTAAAACTAGTTTTTCCTAGTAAATTCGGGTTTTAACTGAAATCGGGTTTTAACGGTAACATATACAGTGTTACGCAAAGCTGAAAGTTGTTGCAACAGCTTTGGATAAATGCCAGAGAAATACCTGCACCATAGCAGATGCAACAGACATTTGGAAGGACTTACTGGGTTATTTCCAAAGTGAAAGTGAAGTTCAACCTGACGGTTGTAGCAACGTGTTGGAACTTCATAAAGCAGAAGCACGTTATCAAATGGCTATAACAGATGCGCATTATTTAGCTTATTTATTAGACCCTCAGTACTTAGGTCAGAAACTCATTGAGGTGGAAGTTGATAGAGCATTGTTATTTATTTTGGATTCTCACCCAAATGTGATGCCCGAAATACTGTCATTTCGTGCCTTAGCACCGCCATTTAATAAACAATATTTGTTTGCAAAAAATACAGTAGACAATTTAAGTTTAACATGGTGGATGGTGGCTATCTCAAAAACAGTTGATTTCATCGGAGTTGTTGCAGTTGACAACTCAATTATTTTCAGTAGTTGCATCCAGCGCTGGAGTGGAGAGTCTATTTTCTTCATATGGTCTAGTTCACTCGAAATTGAGGAATAGGTTAAGAAGTGACAAAGTTGCTAAGCTAGTAATAACAATATTTCAACATTTAAATAAAAATGTTTAAGGTTACATTATTAACCGTAAAAGCTCATTATTTATAGTTTTTATTTTTTTAAGGAACATTCATTGTTATTTTTATTTTTTGTATCACATATCAGTTGCAGGATGTAGGACTGTGTAATAGATGCTGTTGTAATTCAATAATTATTTACTTAATTTCTTAATTTTCTTTTTCTTTCAACTTTATTAGGAGTATTGGTTTAGTTAATGTTACTACAGCACTCAGCACTGTCTACCAGTACTAGTATGCTTGCTACCTGAACATAAATAAAGTTTAGTCAGTTACTTTTTTTTAGTTTTACTTTCTACTTCGCATTAATATTGTTATTGCACCTACTTACTCTATAATGTCTTATAACAATGTTATTTAAATAAACAATAACGAAAAAAAACTATGTTTTAAAACAGTGTTTTAAAACACAACTGTTTTTTCCAGTGTTTTTAAACATGTTTTAAAACGTTGTTTTAAAAAGCTTGTTTTAAAACAGCCCAACCCTGGCTTCTCTTTCCTTAAATCTTTCCCTGCATAATCAATTGGAGCAAGCTGTATCTCTCTCCACGTGTAATATGTCCGACATATTCCAATTTTCTTGTTTTGATGGTATTTAGGATTTCCATTTCTTTATTCATCTTTCTCAGAACCTCTTTGTGACGTGTTCTATCCACGATATTTTCAGAAGTCTTCTGCACACCAACAGCTCGAATGATTCTGGTTTTTTCATTGATGCAGCATTCAAGGTCCAAGCTTCCATTACATAAAACAAAGTCGAGAAAACGTAGCACCTAGCCAACCTAACTCTTAGCTCCAACTTCAAATCTCTTGTGCAGAGCACTTTTTTCATTTTGTTAAAATTTGCTCTAGCCTTTTCTATTCTGATTTTGATTTCCTGTAAGTAATCTCCTGTGGAGTTGATCATTGTTCCAAGGTATGCATATTGGTCGACTCGTTCAATATTGGATCCGTTTATGAAGATATTTTCGTTATTTCTTTGAGTTTTCGATATTCTCATAAACTTTGTCTTCTTGACATTCATTGTTAGCCCGTATTCTTGTCCAAACTCTGCTATTCTGGTCACCAGCCTCTGAAGATCCCCAATATTTTCAGCTAAGATGACAGTGTCATCTGCATATCTAATGTTGTTAATGGAAACTCCATTTACCTTTATTCCAGCTGTTTCACCCTCAAGAGCTTTTTCAAGATCTCTTCCGAGTAGGCATTAAAAAGAATTGGCGACAACACGCATCCCTGTCTCACTCCACATCTGATTTGAATTTCCTCTGACAGCTGGTCGTTAACACGCACTTTTGCTCGTTGCTTATAGTATAAATTCGATATAATCCTGAGGTCATTGTAGTCCAGCTTCTTTGATTTCAGGACATGCATTAATTGTTCATGTCGTACTTTGTCGAATGCTTTATTATAGTCAATAAAAGACGCATATATATATATATATATATATATATATATATATATATATATATATATATCTTGATTGACGTCCATACTGACGAAAAATCATACGAACAAGCTTAATTTTGCTGAGAAAGTCAAATTTGGGATTCCAGGAAAGCTGCAAAAAAGTTTGCCACTCCTACCTCCAGGCTTCCGCCTAAAACCGGGACGAAGAACATCAATTTACCAAAAATCTGTACGCTGTAAAACAATGTTTCACGCAAGAAACGTAGCTGAGAAAATTTTGAACAAAAATGATTATTAGCACTTTTTGTGTAGAATGAATAACGTTTGAAGCGACCGACGATTTTGAATGTCAGTTAAAAACACTGAATTTAAACTTTCACATTACAAATGATCTAAAATGTTTAAACCTGTTCTTTTGTATGTTCTTTTCTATTGTATAAGTACATTTCTCGAAATTACACAACTTCAGCTACAAATTCCATCCAATTCCTTCTTCTTGGAAGCATTACCCGTGACTTGAGTATTGTTAAAGTTTAAATAGTTTTTTAGGCATATTTCAAATGCCTCATATAGAATAAGTCCCAACAACTCAATCATAATATAGAACTGGAAATTATGACTCTTTATAATAAAATTGCAAATTTAGGAAAAAACATCATTATATCATGGATAAAGGGACACGCAGGCATTAGGGGTAACGAAATAGTAGACAGGCTAGCCAAATCCGCCCTAGAAATAGGCGAAGATGAACTTACTACCCATTTCGGAAATTGATATTATTAGTAGACGACACCAAAAAGAAAATTGGTAAAGGTATTATCGAAACACGAGAACTGGTAGTAATTACAAAAAAATACAGCCTGAAATTCCCATTAAAAGATGGTTTCATTCCGTATCAAATCGCCACTTCATAAGAGTTATAAATAAATTGAGATGTAATCATCCTCTTACCCCCCTTCATATTAACAGTTTGGGTCTCACAGAGTCACCTAACTGTGAGTGTGGAATAGAAGGTGATCTACTACATATTCTCGTCGAATGTTCACATCAATCAGTAAATATAAATAAATTTTATGATTATTTCATTCATAGGAGATTCTGACCAATAGAAAGCTACAGAAATCTGAATTAAATCGATAATTTTTGATAATCTCCCGTCGTTAAGAATATTACGTCAGATGCCCTTCGTTGCTACGAAAAAATACATTCAGTGACATTAATGACAATTAATGTTTTAAAAATTATAAAAGTGATGACTTTCAATCGTCAAATATTTATAAAAACTATATGTTTAATGGTACTTACATAAATAAATTACAATAAAATTTTGGTTTTGAACAGTTTTATTCATGAAATAATCGCAACAAACTGCACTCGACCTCTGAAATTAATATAGAATTTTTGCTCTCGTGACACTTTGACATAATTTCACTCGCCTTCGGCTCGTGAAATTAAAACTGTCAAAGTGTCACTCTGGAAAAATTCAATAATTTCAGAGCTCTTGTGCAATTACTACTGATAATCTTAATATATTAAAAATTCCACTTCCCGTCTACCTGAACAATTTGATATTTTCTGAAGATATTAATACATTAAAAACAATTTACGAACATATCAAAAACTGTAAATATAGATTGTAGCAATAAAATTTACCCTGTATTTTAGTAATTTTGATAAAACAAAGCAGGCAAACAAAACAAACATGTTTGTTTTGTTGTTATTTTTTTAAACCCTGTAGATTTAAGTAATTATTGTATATTATAATTGAAAAAAGAAAAGAGCAAGAAAAAAAAGAGAAAAGAAAAAGCAAAAAAAAAAGAACAAAAAAAGCAAAAAATAAAAACTAAGATGTAAACCTCCGAGATGTTGAATCGGGTAAAACAATTAATAAAAAATAATAATAAAAAAATAATAAAAAAAGGCAAATTAAAGATATAAAAAAATACAAAAAAAATAAATATGTACAAAAAAATATTTATAACCAAAACAGTGTATTATTTAGATAATAATTGTAATATGTTTGTTATGTATTTAGAGTTAGAAATACAGAAAAAATTCCTCTGATTGAAAAAACAAATTTGTTTGTTTTTAAAATAACAAAATGTCTGGCTAATTGGCTCGGCCAATGCCATCAAATTCACACAAAAATAAAATGTCTCATATTTGTTGCCAAAACTCGAAATCGAAATTTCGGAATGGGACATCTGGGCGCAGCCGTTTCGTCGGGGCCATTTAGGCGTCGAGCCAAGTGGACGTCAGCCGTTTCGGCGTCGGCCATTTCGGCGTCGGAATTAATTGGTAACGTTATAGGTTGCTTCTGTCAGTTCAATAATTAAAAAGTTGACTCTAGATTTTACGTTTCTAAGGTTACTGATGTTGCCATGGTCACTTTAAAACGCGCGCGTTTTAGAAAACTCGATTTACGCACTCTACAGCGTTGTTTAAACAAACAAAAAATGGTACCACTATTAAAAAATATTTTATTTGTATTACACTACACGTATTTTACATAATATTATGTGTTTATATCCAGCCTACAAAAATTATTCAACAAATATAAATTAAAATAAAGTATAAAGTAAAGCAAGTAACTGTTCATAAAGATCAAATGAAATGTCTTTATCGAATTTAGTAGTTAGTCTTTCGACTTACTCTTTTATAATTTCATTTGGAAATTATAGAAGTATCTCGAGTTGCAATACTTCAAATATGTATTACTCAAGTCACAGAGACTTTGAAACCTTTGTTTGGTTTGAGAAATCAATATATCCAAACAACAATAATATGTATTGACACTGAAGTACGATTCCGGGTCTGAAATCCTCTCATCGTCTTTCAACGTTTCGATGCCATCGTCAGCAAAAAATCGCGTGTTTTAAAGTGGCCATGTCAACAACAGTAACATTAGAAACGTAAAGTCTAGATTCAACTTTTTAATTATTGAACTGACAGAAGCAACCTATAACGTTAGCAATTAATTCCGACGCCGAAATGGTTGATGTCCACTTGCCTCGACGCCCAAATGGCCCCGCCGAAACGGCTACGTCCAAATGTCCTAGATGCTCGAAATCTCATGTTATAGGTTTGAAGATTAGGCTCTCACAATGGAAATTTCATAGCGTCCGGTCATTGGAAGTGATAAATTTTATTGACCTCCTAAGATTCGTAAAAAGAAATCATGCAACGTTAATTTATTTAACATCTTTATAGAAACTGACTTCATTTGCAGAAAAATGCAAAAACTTCATAAGAAACAGCACTCTTCGCCTTTAAATTTTTGTCATTAGGACACTCTGATCAGAAAATATCGAATTTTTACTGTTTACAATGCAAATTTACCATTACGAAATTAATTCACATCTTTTTTAATGTATCTCTTTTAATACGCATTTTTTTCAAAGGTAGGTAAATATAACTACATTACATACTTTTGCGTCGATCCAGCCAATCAGCCATTTTTCACTTTTGGCTAAGGATCACAAAATCATTCAGTACTTCATAAAGAGGGAAGGCAGTAAAGAGGAATACCTACTTTTAAATCAGAAAAAAGAATAATATAAAAACTTATCTTGGTATGTATTTCAATCAGCTATTTCAAAACTCTTCAGAAAAACCAGTCTAAAATTGTTTCATCTAAAATTAAATTGTTTCGATAGCTCTAATCATCCCGCAAATATTTGCAAATGTTAATTTTTTTCTTAATTTTAAAAAATGTATACAGCAAAGTAGGTAAACTGTTTTTTAACCTTTAACTGGAGATGCCTCATTTTAGCACACGAACAGAGACATGCCGTTTGAAGACTACCGTTTTTTTAAGGAGATAACCACGTAAATCCAGGCAAAAAATAAGGGCAAAGATGATATCCTGTTACGATGGGTAGGGCACTTTCAAAAGTTGCTGGAAGGGGAACCTACTAACAACATAGAGCTGGAATACCGAAATGAGGAGCTCGTGGAACCCCCCTCGGTAGAAGAAGTGAAAATATCTATTGAAAAACTAAGGAACCACAAATCTCCAGGCAGCGATGGCATCCCAGCAGAGTTATTTAAGCACGGTGGAGAGCAGATCACCAAGGTGATGCGAGAAATTGTTTGTAAAATTTTGGTCTGAGGAGCAAATGCCTGAAGAATGGAGTTTAGGCTTAATATGCCCGTTACACAAAAAGGGAAACCAACTGGAATGCAATAATTACCGCGGAATAACTCTCCTAAATACAGCATACAAGATATTCAGTCGTGTGATGGATGACCGAAGTTAAGTTTAACGTTTGAGTTAAAGTTAAGATAACTCTCAGGAATAACGTGCTCATAACTGTATAGGTAAAATTTGGTGTGATGTATCGCTCCCAGTTATGAAATAGTTATATCATCAACGTTATATTAGAAATAAGTTTTGAGGAACAAATTTTGAAGTAACAAAGAGAACCTTATGTACAAATAGTACAAGTTGGAGTGAGCGCGAGAGATTGTTCCGAACATACCCGTCGTCGGCTACTGCCGATGACCGAACAGCAAACAGCTGTTTGGGTTCCTTGGTGTTTCTAAGTTGCTTTCAAACGGTAGATAGAAACAGGGTTGCCAGGTTGGTGTATTTTCCCAAAATTTTGGGTTAATTTGAAAGCGTCTATTGAAATTTTTCTAAGCAGAAATTGTAGTGGGATTTTTTGGGGGCGGAAAATTATGGATGATTTTAAGGGGTCATGGTAAATTAAATTTGCGAATGTACATAGAACTGTATATTATACTCCCATATAATCGAAGACAATAGGAACTATGAATTATTTCCATGGCCCTCGTTGATATTGTAGTATGAATTTTGCTTTACTGTTCTCTTCATTTGACTAATAATTTATTAAAATGCGGCAACAATTTAAATTTGGGGACTTTGGGGTATTTGAGCTTCAATTTCAGGGAATTTCAGTTTCTAAGTGGGGGATTTATAAAATATCATCTGGCAACTCTGGATAGAAAGCTCAGTAGGTACTTAAAATAAAATTTCAACTTATATCGCTCGATTTGATTTTTGTATAATTTTTAAAATTGTATTACCCTTCTGTTCTTAATTATTAAATTACTAGCTTCTAAATTCACTTGATTTCTGTCTAAAAACAAGTCAAAAGATGAACCTAACCTTGCATAACTACAGAGTTATCTCATAACTTGAGGTTTAACGTCGCGTTATAAAGTGACCAGATAACTCAAGAACTGTCAAGAAATAACGCAAATAGTTAAGTTAAGTATGATACATCACACCAATTCGATGGTTATAACATAACTACAGGATAACTTTACGTTAACGATAACTTCGGTCATCCATCACAGGGCAGATTGTCAAACATTTTACACGAGAGATTGAAGCCCTATACCGAAATGTTTCTAGGAGAATATCAGGCAGGATTCAGGCACGGACGTTCAACCATTAACCAGATCTTTACACTACGACAGATCCTCGAAAAAGCGCAAGAGTTTAACATAGATATGTACCATATTTTTGTCGATTTTAAAGCGGCATATGACACTGTCTTAAGACCAAGTCTTTACAATGCTATGAATGAGTTGGGAATTCCAAAAAAACTCATATCTATGATAAAAGTGACAATGGCGAAGATGCTATCAGCAGTAAAAATTCAAAACGACTCGTCAACCCCATTCGAAATACATAAGGGGTTAAGGCAGGGAGATGCGTTGGTGTGTCAGCTTTTTAATGTAGCCTTAGAAAAAGTTGTACGAGACGCTAATTTAGATAGCAGAGGAACAATATTTAATAGATCAGTCCAAATTCTTGCATTTGCGGATGACGTGAACATTATAACAAGAACCAGGGCGAGAACTGCGGAAATCCTAACCGATCTAGTAGCAGCAGCAGAACTAATGGGGTTACATATAAATCAAAATAAAACAAAATTCATGGCGACCAACACAAACACAAGAGCTGGAAATGTTGATGCAGATCTAATCATCAATGACCAAAACTTCGAAGCGGTCAAAGAGTTCATATATCTAGGGACATCGGTTAATCCCAATAATGACACATCTGAGGAAATAAAAAGGCGAATAATAATTGCAAACAGGTGTTATCATGGTCTATCAAAGTACTTATCTAACAAACGTCTGTCTCAAAAAACTCGTATAAGGCTGTATAGAACATTGATAGTCCCCATTCTCACATATGGTTCAGAGGCATGGACTCTAACTAAAACAGATGAATCCGCTCTATCAATTTTTGAAAGAAAGGTACTACGCAAGATATTCGGAGTGGTTTGTGAGAACGGAATATGGAGGCGTATATATAACTTTGAACTGCAGAATATCTACAAGCAAACGTTTGGTGGAAAAGATATTATCAGTAGTAATTGCACAAGAGCTCTGAAATTATTGAATTTTTCCCGAGTGACACTTTGACCCGAGACTTTTAATTTCACAAGCCGAAGGCGAGTGAAATTATGTCAAAGTGTCACGAGAGCAAAAATTCTATATTAATTTCAGAGGTCGATTGCAATTTGTTGCGATTATTTCATGAATAAAACTGTTCAAAACCAAAATTTTATTGTAATTTATTTATGTAAGTACCATTAAACACACAGTTTTTATAAATATTTGACGATTGAAAGTCATCACTTTTATAATTTTTAAAACATTAATTGTCATTAATGTCACTGAATGTATTTTTTCGTGGCAACGAAGGGCATCTGACGTAATATACTTAACGACGAGAGATTATCAAAAATTATCGATTTAATTCAGATTTCTGTAGCTTTCTATTGGTCAGAATCTCCTATGAATGAAATAATCACTATAATTAAGCGAAATCGCCTGCAGTGGGCAGGACATGTAGCCCGAGCCCCTGAATCGAACATGATAAAAAGGATTCTAACAGCTCAACCCGTGGGAATGAGAAGACGGGGTAGACCAAAGTTGAGGGGGATGGACGGGGTAAAACAAGATGCCGAGAAGATCAGAGTCGGCAACTGGAAAGTGCAGGCAAGGGACAGAACAGAATGGCGTAGAACACTTGAGAAGGTCCAGGCCCTCTAAGGGCTGTAGCACCATGATGATGATGATGATGAACCACGTAAATCAATTATTTAAATTTAGTTTTTGATTTAGTACCGTATAGGTATCCACAAAAGATCTTTATAGGTCGAAGTGCTGAGAGACTCCATAGCCTTAACAACCTCACATAATCTAATCTAATCTAGTACCGTATACATATATATGCTGATTATAAGCTACAGTCAATCAAAAAATCTAATTAAAAGTGGAAAGATTATTAACAGTAACTCATATAAGCACTTAACATGCTTGGCTTTTCATTTATCATTACAGAAAAAAGGAAATACAATAAAACCTGCCATATCCGGATCAATGTGGCGACAGACCGATCCGGATATGAAAAAATCTGGATATCAAGACCACTTCTTTTATAGTCTCTGAAACGTTTTCTCCTTCATACATTCCAGTAATAAACGCTGTGAATAACTTTCGTCCATAGACATGTTTTATAGATTCTATAATACCTTGATCGATAGGCTGACAAAGGGATGTCACATTTGGGGACAAAAATGACACTTTATTTCGCCATCTTTTATTTCTTTTGGGTCGGGATGAGAGGGTGCGTTGTCCAACAGCAGGACTGCCTTTCTCGGTAGATTTCGGTAGATGTGGATGGCAGAACCGTCAGGAAATGGGATGTCCGGATGTAACAGGTTGTACTGTACTTCAAAAATGTATTTTTTTAGGTGATAACCCTACAAAATAGTACATCTTGCGACTGATAAACAACCAATAGTATTAGAAATATATGAAGTGTGATGCTGATGGGTGGAGTTATTCGCAATAATCTCTAAAATATGTTTATGCTACAGTCTGCCAGACTGCACGTCTCCGGTTAACGGTTAATAAGGAGTTTTCTTCTTATTTTATTATTAGATAATTCCGCAATAATAATAAAATATGGGCCGTAAAATTTAAAAATGCTTGATACTTAATCAATATTTTACCAATTATTTATTGGTAAAATAAGTTTATCATTCCAGAGTTAACATAAAACATAAAAGAAAACATAACCTCAAAATTTTATATTTTATGAAAGAGTGGTAGAAGTTTCTAAAATTGAATATTTTTGTATTTATTAGAAACAGCTTTAACAGTAACTTTTAATGTCAAAATATATCTTTTTATTGCATCATGATAGCATTATGACAGTAACTATTAAAATTGTATGATTGTCAATAACAATCAATTTTTCTTGGTAAATTTTTGGGTAAAACATTGTATAGTCCTTTAGTTTTATAATTTATTGTATTATAATCAGTTTTGTCACTGTTTTACTTAATATTTCAAATATTCCCTTGACATAGAATTATATCAATTATTAGTGTACATAATATTTATTACTTCATTCACCTTTAGCATTTCCTAAATGTATAATAATGGTTATTAGAAATAGTGTAAATAACTTAATATGAACTTAAAAAATAAAATGTAATTATTATTTACCAAATTAAATAATGTAACATTACAAATAAGATGAAAAAACAAAATTATGTTATAACCTCACTTTTTAAATATATTTTCAAAAACCATTTTAAATCAATATAATAGCTTTTAAATATTAGATAATGCCTCTAAATGTTAGTGAAATATTACTATTTCTTTATTAAAATACTATTATTAACATATAAACAAAAAATAATTATTTGCAGAAACAAAACATTAAAAACTTTGTTTTGAATAAATAGAAAATAGAGATCAGCAATAGCATTAAATCCAGTTTTTGTTAAGCATAAGCTTTAAAACATCCTGATTGTTTACATATAATTTTGGATAATAGTAATTGTAGGACATCATAACCTCAATTTTTAGGTATATTTATGTTTACTTGAACAAAACATAATTTTGATATTTTAATAACTGTGTAATAGCTTTGAAATAATAAGACACATTTCGATATTCACTTCAGTTGTAAATTATCTGAATTAAAAAATTAGACATTCTTTTATGTATATTACTACTATTAGAGTCAGTCAAAAGTAATTAAATTTCCAAAATTAGCATTGGTTTCTGTGAAAAATAATGTAATATTCATATAATCTCAATTTCTTTGAGAATATAACCAAAATTATGAACACTTTCTTCAATAATTCTTATTTTTTCAGTATTGCTGCCCAAGATAAGTTATCTGCCCCAGTTCAATAATATAACATTTGAAGATGAAGTTTCGTCAACTCCAAGAATAAAATTATTCTCGTTGTAATGTTTTCCAATGTTCGTAAATCAAGTAAAAGGTTGCAATGCATATAAACATAGAAATGTCAAAAAATTTGTGAAATTTCAACATTTTATTTGTCAAAACATGTGTACTTCAGAACCTTTCTAATGTATTCCTTTATCATCTTTTTAATGATTAATAGTTTCAATAATAATATTACCTAGGAACTGGCAGATCTAGTGTTTCCAATCTAGCCCATATTCTTGTCAAGTTGGACCTAGGATCTCTTGGTATAACAGGGGGGTAAGAAGTGTCATTTGGTATGACTCCATCGTACCTATATATCTTTACCGTAGCCCCCTTTTTGATTAACGGATCTACTATCAATTTGTAGTTTCTAGGAAGCTTCTGGTTTGCCTGGCCATGTCCATGTCTTTCCATGGTAGTCCCATTCATACCTCTGTGAAAAACGTAAATTATGTTGTTTATAGATTAATATATTCAGTTTTGTAATTTTAACTTACCTGTCGCAGTGTTTCTAATTCACAATTTAAAAATAATAATAAGAAGTAAACAATAATTACAACTCAACTTGGTTCGAATATGAAATACGCGGGCATATTACTGATGCAATAATTTTAATCTTTGACTTTATTTACAATAAATAGCAATAAAATTAATAATTTAATATTTTCTGAACGGACTAGACGACGATATTTTTAAATAAAAAAACTCAGCGAGAAGCACTATGTTGTACTACCTAACCTCGTTAAATGTCATCGTTTGTAGCAAGCAAAGTCATAAAATGAGGCCTGTGACTGGGACATTGGACATCTAACCACCAATAAAAATTAAACCTAATAAATAAATAAAACTTTATAAATATTTTTTTTAACTAATATAATCAATTATTTGTACTTTTTTTAATGCATAAAAAGATCTATAACAGTTTGTTTTCGTTGTTAAGTAGGTCTTTGTTGAAAGTTAGCTATGACTAATATACCAACATACCGGTAAAATGTCCGATTGGCGTAAGAAAATGAATGAAAATAAAGGAATGTACAAGATCAGGCTTTAATTTAAAGTAAATTATATAACTATCTTATTACGTTCTATTAAATATACTGTAAAAATTTTCTCAAATTACAGCTCAAAGCTTATAAAAAATATGACCACAAATAAACAAATGTTGGTAGCCAAAATCGAAAATACAATTGGTACAACTGCTCTGGCGATTGTCACTTGTCACCTGTCACTGTCAGCTCTTCCTCTTGTTGACATTTCATTACGTAAGTCAATTTTACTAAGGTTTTCAAATTTCCTTTAAGAAAAATGGTATTCGAAAGGTTCTTGAAATTCCCCAAAATATTGTCAGTAAAGGCTCAAGACGACGATGAAGAGTTAGTGGATCCACAGGAAACTTTACGGGTAAATATGATATAACCTAAAAATAACCCTCTTAGATTGGCTATGAAAGTTATAGAATTGGTCCAAAAGTTGATACAATGTTAAGAGCAATTTATAACAGTAAAATATAAAAGCAAAACTATTGATTTGAATTATAAACAACATATTCCATCCAAAGGAACAGCACATCAAGAGACAATAAAAAAGGCCCTGTAAATGATCACATTTGCTTGACAAATTTGTTTGTCTAACTTCACGTTCTCATCAAAAACACAACAAACAACACGCCCCAGGCACATCGGCACACTATCTAAAAATTTGACAAACATGTGAAATTTGACAAATAATTTAATCGTTTAGAGTTAGAGCGCTCACAAACACAGCCACTTGTGGTCGCCACTGACTTCAAGTAACGAGAACCGGCCACCGCCATAGCTTGTCATTCGAAGATTATCGGGAACCCAGTGTGTGCATGGAGTCCATTGAAAATACATACAAACATCAGTCAGCAGAGTGTTAGCCACTGGTGGCAACCACAAGTGGGTGTGCTGCACACCCTTACAGGGCCCTTTAGTAATTTGACTTGCACTGCTATAAAGAGGATGTTATAACAACATAATACCAAATCTAATGAAGGGGATATTATAACAAATATGTTTAAACACTCCAGTGGTTTTTCCTCTATTCTTTAACCCTCAGGCGGGAGCGCTTTTGAAAATCATAAGAGCGGATCCACAGCACTATATGCTGCAAGCAAACAAACATGTAAATTAAATTCAAAAGATACATACTTATTCTTATTATAAACTAGCTGACCTGGCGAACTTCGTACCGCCTTAGAAATAAATCAATAATGTGTGAAAGTTCAATAAATAAAAATTAACAGAAAATCAAACAAATACTTAAAAAATATTACGTATTACCCAATATAAAAGTATCAATTTAATTCATTCTGATAAGCAATATTTTTTTTGCTGTGCATAAATATAAAACGATGGCGGTTTTCCAATGCACGATTCATTTTCCTTGCCCGAAACATGGACACTCAAAGTTTATTCCACAAAATCCCAAAAAACTTCCGATTTAAAACGTCACTACTACACTCGATATATAATACATAAACAAATATATTGTTGTTTACCGACACCGGTAGACGCCTGGCGGGAATTACTGATCTATTTATAATTGGTCAATTTATCGAACATGGTTAAAATTTATTAAATTACTAATATGGCTATTAAAAAATAGGGTTAGGTGATAAAAGGGAGAAAATTAAGTGTTGTATGTATTTTTACTTATTCATGTTCTTTTGACATCATAACCATAGATAAATCTTTGCCTGTCTTGCTATGCCCTTCTATTTAGACCTTCCTTAGAATAGAATAGAATAGAATACTTTATTGGTATAGCTTTACAGCTGCCATCATAAAGATGGATATACACGTCAGATATACAACACAATATAGTCACAGACACATAATCAAATACCTATACATACACTTAAATTTTAGATTTAACATAATGTACATTGATAAATATGAAAATTATTAATATTAGACAGAACTCATAACAGCAATCTAGTTGCTAAGTATTCTTCTACACTGTAGAATGCATGTTTACATAGTATACTTTTCACAACTCTTTTGAATTTCACCGGATGCAAAGATCTAACTTCATTTGGAAGATGATTATATAGCCTGACCCCCACATAATCTGTGGACTTCTCAAATTTGGATAGTTTGTGACCAACAGTAACAAACTGATTGGCATTCCTAGTTGAGTATGCATGTAAATCAGAATTTCTCTTGAATGAATGTAAATTATGCTTAATATACAATATGGATCTCAAGATATATATGGAAGGCAACGGTAAGATATTGTTATTAATGAAAACTTGCTTACAAGTATGCCCAAAAGGAATATTGAAGATAAGTCTAATAATTCTCTTCTGTTTAATAAACACTGTGTCTGATTTTGTGGAATTACCCCATAACGTAACATTATAAGTAAGGTGACAATAAACCAAAGAATAATATACATTAATGAGAGTTTTAATACTGAGTGTTCTCTTCAACTGTACTAAAGCATAGAATGAACAATTTAGTTTCTTATTAACATATTCAACGTGAACATCCCAACTCATAAACTGGTCCAAGAATACACCTAAAAATTTTATGTTTGGAATATTTACAATTTCAGGAATAGACACAACTGGCATATTTCGTTTGCATCTAAAATGTATATACGATGTTTTATCAATATTCAGTTGTAGCAAGTTTTGTGTACACCATGTTTGGAATAATCTGATAACCCTTGACACTCTATTTTGAAGCTCTACGTATGTATGTGCTGATACAATCACAGATGAGTCATCTGCGTACATTACAATGTGGTCATGAGTAATATGATCGGGTAGGTCATTGACAAAAATAAGAAATAGCAGTGGTCCCAACACAGATCCCTGCGGCACTCCTACATCTACACTGAAGATGTCTGACCTTTCCTTGTTTAATTCAACATAGAATTTCCTCTCCAGAAGATATGAGTTCAATAAATTTAACATGTTACCTCTTATTCCGTGGACATACAATTTGTTAAGGACAAATTCAAATTTAAGACTGTCGAATGCTCTGGAAAGATCAAAGAAGATACCCACTACAAGAAGACCATCATCAAGATGCCTATAGACAGATTCCATAAATACTTCAGTAGCCCCCTCTGTTGATCTTCCGGATCGAAAGCCATGCTGTTCTGAACACAGTGCATTATTTTTGTCCAAAAACTGTATGATCCTAGTGTAGTAAGCTCGTTCAAAAATTTTTGAAATTACATTTAACAAAGAAATAGGTCTATAATTATCAATACAAGTGTGATCGGATTTTTTATATACTGGAACAATTTTACTTAATTTTAGGTTTTCAGGAAATTCACCTGTGTTGTATACTAGGTTAATTAAATATGCCAGCGGTTCTGATATAACATCCTTGATGTGTTTGATCATTCTTGTGTTTAATTCATCATTTCCAAAAGAATGTTTATTTTTAAGACCACAAATAATATCAAGAACTTCATCAGATGTTACTGGAAAATAAACAAAACTGTCTATAGTCCACCTATGTGATAAAGTACAGTTTTGAGGGTTATTGTCAAGCCTATTTTTTAGTGCATTATTTCTGTCATTGAAATGGCATGCAAAATATTGAGCTAAATTTTTATCATCTGATATTAGTTTGTCTTCAATTTTGAGTTTAATTTTATTAGTACTTTGCTTTCTCCCTATAGTTTTATTTACTATACTCCACATAGTTTTTTGTTTATTATTACTACTTATAATTTGAAGATAATTGAATTCCCTTTTCTTTTCAGCAATAAGATTATTGTATTCCTTCTTGGTAGCTTTATACTCATTCCAGATGTTACTATTATTAGAGTTTTTAGCTTCATTAAATAGGTTTTTTAATTGTTTACTCCTAGCATATATGTCATGATCAACCCAACCTTTACTTTTATGCACGTCCTTACCTATTTTACTTTTAAGGGGACAGTTTGAAGTAATAGCAAAGTTTAAAGTATCCATAAATTCGATAAAAGCGTTATTAATATTACTTTCATTGTATACCTCGCAAAAACCAATCCTCATTAAGTCTTGTTTTAGGATGTCTAAATTATTATCATTTAAACACCTAAAACACTGCTGTTTTATATTAGATTCCATCCTATCCTGATTACGACCTACAACAATGTCAAAAATAATGGCAAGATGGTCACCCATATTGGGTTGATTGACTTGACAAGTATGATTCATAGTGATATTATTAGTAGCAATGTAGTCAATTTTTGTTTTTGTTACTTTATTGTTATTCATGAAAATACGTGTTGGTATATTTGGGATATTAAGAGACAAACCAAACGATTGAAAAAGATCATCTAATCGAAGTTTTTCATTGCTCTGAATTAAGTAGTTGATATTAAAGTCTCCACAGAGATAAATTTTATCAACACGGTTGTGAAAATGACCTAAAATATTAAAACAATTATTTATAAAAGAATCTAGATTGCTGTTAGGCGTTCTGTACACATTAATGACTAGAAATTTACAGTTACTGATTAAAATAGTCACAGCACAACATTCAAAGCTTTCTTCCTCAGAGAATTTACGGCAATCAACGACTGAGACTGCATACTTGTCTGTCCCAGATTTAGATAAAATAAGAGTTCCACCATGTATTTTATTTTTTCTAGTAAAATGGGTTACTAAAGTGTACCCTGGGATATAAATAAGATTAATATTATCCTCATTACACCAGTGCTCCTGAATACATAGAATGTCAGGTTTTTCAGCATTAGAAAAAAGCTCAAGATTTAAAAGTTTGTTTGTTAAACATTGTACATTAACCGAGATTAACTTCAATTTAAAGTCATTTACTATACGTGAAATAGTTGTATTGCTTGAGGACCCACCTAATGCGACAGCGTCCTCCTCATCTTGAAAAACGAGACTAATGCTCCGCTGGGCCAGATTTCTCGCTTCCATGCATTCTTAATTAAGTCTCGTCTAATGGTCACTTTCATGGATGCATATATGTCAGGTTTTTTGGACTGATGGATTTCGCATTTTACGCCATCTAAATGATTTTCCAGGAACTTTTCTAATTGCTCCGGTTTTGTGTCAGGCTTTAGGCGAGTCACATGTAGGTTGATCATTTGTGGAACAGCCTCAATGTTGCAAGGTGACTCGGTACTTCCAACTAAGAACTTCCTCTTTTTTCTATGAGCTACCTGTGTCCACGCACCGTTGCTTGAAGACTCTGAAAGAACCGGAGCATTATTTTCAGTGTTCAACAGATTATGTAAAACAGTTTGAGTTTTGGCTTCTTGCATTGCGGCACTCATTTGTCTTGATGTAATGTATTTTTTTTCATTTGGCACTTCATTTCCAAAGTTTGTCGATGTTGAGGATCGCGCTAGCGTTCCGTCTGCAGGAATTTTAGTCACTACTAATTCAGTTTGTTTACTATTAGTAAGGTCATTAACATTTTGTAGTTGTTTATCATCTTTACCAGGGGAAGTCCAGTTTTTTCTTTTGTCAACGTTAATTACCTTGAATTCAGGTTCTTTAGTTTTTTGTTTTACTTTTTCTTCAAGGAGCTCGTTAGTTCTTTTTAACAATTGATTATTATCAAATAAAATTTTATATTTTTCCTCTTTTTCACTTAAAATTGTTTTTAGAAAATCAATTTCCAACTGTAGGATATGTGCATTTACCTCTTGAGTATGACTTACTGAGTTTCCTTTGGGATTTTCAGATTGTTCACATGTCTCACATACAATTCTAGTATCACATAACTTTATACATTTCTGCTTTTTTCTTGATGAACAAGATAAATGAAAAATACTTCCACATTTTATGCACACTATAACGTTAGTAGTTTTCTGGCAACATTTGAATGCTTTTTCCTTAAAATTCTCATCATTTACAGAGAGGAGTAATTTCACGTGCGCATCGTTCGGCGCCATCTTGATTATGGATTACATACTTCTTATCCATTGTATTATATTCATAGTTTTCAAGTCGTCTTCTACGTCAAACAACCGTCTCGTTCTAGACCTTCCTTTTTTTTTTCGTCTGTCTGTCAGCTTCTATTGTAATATCTTTGTTATTGTCTTTGTATCTTCTTGTCTTATATCCCAGCCATAGCCGCCTTTAACTTTTCACAAATCTTACAATATTGCACAATTTATTTAATTTTAATTCGTTAATTTCATCGATCCACAACAAAGCTCCGGCATGCTTCCCGCCGCCATCCCCCACGACAAAGACAAATTTGCTAAGGTCATCATATGATGAAGTGCATAGTTTGCGAGTCTATAAGGTACATACATACATACATACAAACATTCATTTTTAGAGAGAGAGAGAGACATACTTTATTGATACAATGTACCAAAAGGCCATCGACCGAAGTCTTTCAGCCAATTTACACAATTAATATACATTATTACAATATATGTTTTTTGTTAATATTAATACAATACAATAATTAAAAAAAAATATTTGTATGTGGCGGTAATCACAATATCACTGACAATTAGTTACAATACAGATGATGATTTGAATAGAGTTGTTTATTGTCTTGATGTGTAGCAGATTTCTTCAAAAAGAGTTCTTCCTGGATATCTACGGGCACTGTCCTCTGGTATCTTCACAATGTGGGGCTCAATCAAATTTTTGTTATTGTCATTAATAAAGAGATATTTAAACAGCTTATTGAGTCTCTCATTAATAGGTTCAATTCCAGTTTCCTCGTACAGCATTATGTTGGATGGATTGTGAAGTGGATTATCAGGATGACACATTCTAGTAGTTTGTCGAAGGCTAGTTGTTTCAGCCACTTTTATATTATTTTTGGCAGGGCCTTTAGAATTATAGAAAATTGCAGAACCATACTCCAGCATGGGCCTGCAAATCATTTTATAAATATTGGCTGCTGTTTCAATCGTAATTCCCTCATTCTTGTATGTTAAACTTCTGAAGTGTTTTGCTCTAGTTATAATTTTCCTTTTTATAACTGCTGTGTGGTAGTTGAACGTCAATTTGTTATCTATTTCTATTCCCAAATACTTAACAGTTTGGGAGGGTTTAATAATATTGTCGCATATGTTTATAGTTGGTGAGTGATCTTGGATTCTATGGTTAAATATTATTAGTTTTGTTTTAGAAGGATTTATTGTTAATCTCCATTTATTCATCCAAGATATTGTGTCATCCACCTGCCTCTGCAATAAGTCCATTGTCTTTATTAAATTTTTTCCATATGATATCACTGCAGTGTCATCAGCAAATTGTAGCAAATTAGTGTTGGTTAGTCTATTGTCGCATATGTCACTGCAATAGAGATTATACAATAGAGGGGAGAGTGGTGAACCTTGTGGAACTCCTTGTTGCACTGAAAATTAATGGGAATATGTTTCATTGATCTTAACTATACACCTGCGTCTTCTAAGAAATTCGTCAATAATCCATATTAGAGAAGGGGAGCATTTCATTCTGTGAAGTTTATATAACAATCCTCTATGCCAAACGGAGTCAAAAGCCTTCTTGATGTCCAAGAAAACTCCAGCGGCCTTTAGTCCTTGCAATCTTGCTGCCTGTATATTGGATGTTACTATTGAAAGAGGAAGGATTGTAGATGATTTTTCTCTAAATCCAAACTGGTGTGCTGGAATATGTTGGTTTAATTCATTATATAATCTTCCTTGGATAATTTTCTCAAAATTTTTTCCAATTACTGGGAGAAGGGTGATTGGACGGTAATTTTGGGGTAGTTGATGGTTAGTATAAGGTTTAGGGATAACTATTACAATGCCTGTCTTCCACTCATCAGGGAAGAAATGATTCATGATACAATAGTTATATATGCTCATTATCTCCTTATGAATATCTGGATCTAGTTGTCTAAGGATTTTACGATTGATGGAATCTTTGCCTGGAGCTGTATGTTTTCCTTTATATAGAGCCTCGTCGTATTCATCTTCTGTGATGTCCTGAAGAGCATTCAGATTACGACTATCTTCATAAAAACTTCCAAACCAACTATCCACCTCCTCTAAGGTATCTCTATCAAAATTGTCATCCTCATCAAATTTGTAGGTTTCTTCAAAGTATCTAGCAAAAGCACTACATTTTTCTTCATCTGTACTATATGTCTGGCCATCATATATCAGTTCTGAAATCTGTTGTCTAAACGATTTATATTTAGACAGTTTTTTTATTTCATTCCAGTATGTTTTTCCTTTCATGGAGTTTATACTTTTACATGCTAGGATCCATTTATGTTGTTTAAATTGTGATATAAGTTTGTGAATATCTTGGTTTAGTTCATTAAATTGTGATTTTAATGCATGTGTCTCATTTTTTTGGATCTGCCTGAGTAACTGTCTCTTCAATTTAATCAGAGACCAAATGAAGGGTGGAAGATTGTAATTAAAGGGTGATTTCTTCTGTTTGGGCGAATTTTCTATTATTAATTTAGACAACATAGTGTTGAAATTTTTAATGTAATTTGGGCAAATGTCATGCCTTATATTCAAAAATTCTTTCATTCTACTATTTACATTTTGTACATTACATTTTGCTATATTGGGAAGATTAATTTCATTAATGTGGTCAGGATCATGATGTAGATTAAAATCAAATTGCAATGCCAAGTGATACTTCCCAGATCTGGAGTTACAAGTATATTTGTGATATTATTTATAATATTTTTAGAACAAAATAATATATCTGGAGTTGTGCTTGGGTTACCTGCCATTATAAACGTAGGAGGAGTAGGTATTTGACAAAAATTAGAACTTTGAAGAAAACCTCTGATTTGCTTCATACGTGAGGGGCTTGATTTTCAGTTAAAATCGCCAATTATTATTGAATAATCATAAAGGGATGCCTTAATGAAGATAGTTTCTTCAATTAGTGAGGAATAGTGAATATAGACTACGAAAATATGTAATTTGGAGTCTTTAAAAGGAAATGAGACATGAATGCAGTTGTTAAGAGGGTTGTTTATTCGTGGAGGATTTTCTTTCCCCATCTTCCATGTTTTTCTGGATTGTATTAGACTGCCTCCTCTGAAGTTTTGGTTTAATATATTTCCTTTTTGTTGGATTATAGACCAGTCACAATATGGGTTAATAAAATCTTTATTTTTGCTTTCCACACACATAAAACTATCGATATTGTTAGCTTGTAAATAGTTGTATATTAAATATTTCTTTGGTTGAAAACTATTGATATTTGAATAAAGAAACCTCACCTTATGAGCCATTATCCTGAAATATTGCAAAGCCTTCCTGTGGCATAGTTGGTGAGTCATTGGTTGGTTTTTCCAGATCGAACATGAGTATAAATAGTCGATTTCGGCTAAATACTGGGGTAGTATCAATGTTATATAGATGTACAAATCTCTTTTTTAGCTTAATTATGATTTCTTGACGATCTTTATTTTTAGGATTATTTAGTTTGTTAGTATATGTTTCAATAATATGATCATGATATGTCATTGGTGAATGTATTCTGCTCGTACCAGTAATTTCTGATGGCATTTCGGAGGATTTTTTGTTCATAGACTTAATTCGCACATTAGGAATTCCTTCGATAGGTTTAGTTGGTCTGTTAGGACATTTAGGTGACCATGCTTGGTGGTCTTCGGCGTTGCACGACAAACACTTTTCTGGAAGAGGAGAGGTGCACATTTGTGTTGAATGTTTTCCTTGGCATTTCCTACAGCTTATTGATGTGGTGCAGTTCTCTGTAGTGTGGGTATATAGTAAGCATTTAGAACATGGGATAGGAGAAGGTTCGGGTGGTTGACTGGGATAAACAGGATAGTGGTAGTTCTTAAAGAACACTCCCTCGCTTAATAGTTTTTGAAATGATGAGTAATCTCCCGTAATTATTCCAATCAGAGGTGTCAGTTTTCCGGTTTTTCTTGATGTAATTCTTTTGCAGTATCTGTGTGTTATTCCGATATTGGTAAGGTGGTCTTTTATATGTGTATCCTCAATATCCAATTCTACTGATGATATAACACAGGCGAAAGTTGTGTTTTGTGATTTATGTGGTGTTGATGGATTTTGGTTAGAATTTGTTTCTTTGTATTCTTTGACCACACCTGACTGGACTAATGATTTCAGCTTTGTTTTAATGTGTTTAATATCCTGATTACTTTTTAAAATAAAACCACTTCTAGTTTTTATTATAACATCGGAAGAGTTTGGATCTCAAACACTCCAATAATTAGCCAACTGTAACCTTGATAATTCTTGATGAGTTGTTAAAAAAAAAATTTGTTTATAGTTTTTATTACTGATGGTTTTCATTTGAAGTGAATAGTTTTGTGTGTTGTTGTAAGTTACCTTTTTTTGATGACTTGGAGTGTTGATATCTTTTTGTGAGTTTTGCTGAGTTTGTTGTGTTATGTTTTCAGAAGATTGTGGTCCAATTATTATATCTTGCACTTGCTGTTGAGATAGTTGTGGTTGTGTGATTCTTTTTTTTGCTGGATTATCCAAATGTTTTTTCCTTTTCCTTTTCACTTTTGTCCACTGTCCGGTATCATCCATTTCCATTTCTTCCTCTTCTTCTGTTTCGCTGCTCTCGGAAGCCATGATTCTTAACTATTTTTTTGTATAAATCAACTAGTTAACAACCTGCTCACTAATTGCTTTGTAATGAATGAACTCGTCTTCAATGTGTGTGTTTACACTATGAAGGTTCCAAGCATACTGATTCATTTTTATTTATATAGAAGAGGCAAATTTTAGATGGCCTTTAAAAAATAACGGTTGGTGATAGAAAACTGAAAATTTAGGGTTGAATATATATTTTAGTTCTACATCACAAAAGAAAAGTTTGTCCATAAAAATAAAAAATAATTATGGGGGGGACAAGCCCCCTTTTCACTTAGGTTGGTCGTAGCAACTCAGAAACCTTCCCGGGTTCATGTACAACAACTTTAATTAAGGTCATCATATGATGAAATGCATAGTTTGCGAGTCTAAAAAGTACATACATACAAACAAACATTCATTTTTATTTATATACATAGATAGAAGAAGAAATATTTAGATGGATATTAAAAAATAACGGTTGGTGATAGAAAAGTGAAACTTTAGGACTGTATGTATCTTTTGGTTCTACATCATATAAAATTAAAAAAGAAAAATTTGTCCAAAAAACTAAAAAATAATTATGGGGGGGCAAGCCCCCTTTTCACTTAGGTTACTCGTATTAACTCAGAAATCTTCCCGGGTTCATGTACAACAACTTTGATAAAGGTCATCATATGATGAAATGCATAGTTTGCGAGTCTATAAGGTACATACATATTGAAAAATAGGCTTACAGCATATATCAAAAAATATTTAATTTCCCCTCACCAATTGGGTTTTAAGCAAAATACTTCCATCCAAGATGCCATTTTGAATTTAACATCCAAAGCATATAGGTCTGGATCCCTCGTATGAAAAAAAAGTTGATTAATAACAAGCTGAAAATTTGTTAATAGCTTAAGGGTGTCTAGTCGGATAAACTTTGATATATTGGAACACTGGAACAGGGGCAGTTTTAATTGTGGAACAGGTTAAAAATTTGGAGCGGTCAGACCACGAAAACGGCACATTTATTTTGTCCGACAGAACAGACTTAAACTCTCCGAATAGAGATTAAACTCTCATGCAAAAATCAGACTGCTATTTATCACCTGTCATAATTCCTGTCATTTGACATATTCTACATGTTCCACTTATTAAAACGCCCATTTGGTGATAAATAGCAGTCTGATTTTTGCATGAGAGTTTAATCTCTATTCGGAGAGTTTAAGTCTGTTCTGTCGGACAAAATACATGTGCCATTTTCGTGGTCTGACCGTTCCAAATTTTTAACCTGTTCCACAATTAAAACTTCCCCTGTTCCAGTGTTCCCATATATCAAAGTTTGTCCGACTAGACACCCTTAAGCTATTAACAAATTTTCAGTTTGCTATTAATCAACTTTTTTTTCATACGCGGGATCCAGACCTAATATGAAGAACTTAACAAAAATAAAGTTTGCTTATGCGTATTTTTTGATTTGGCCAAAGCTTTTGACACTGTTAGTCACAATAACCTCTTACAAACCTTAGAGAAAATTGGTATAAGAGACAACTGTTTACAATTATTTAGAAGTTACCTCTCTGAGAGACAACAGGTAGTAAGGGTCTCAGAAGTAATAATCGGACAAAGAGGTATAACATATGGAGTGCCACAGTGAACAGTATTAGGTCCTGTCCTGTTTAATCTATATATAAATGGATTATTTTCATTACAGAGTACAGGGTATATAATTGGGTTTGCTGATGATACTGCTATTATTTATGATGCTGAGAATTGGTATGAATTAAAAACAAAAGCAGAATATGATCTACAACTAATAAAAGAATGGTTTGACTACAAAATACTAACAATTAATTTTAAGAAAACTGTTTATCTACCAATATTTAACTCGAACTTGATACTGATCTTTTCAAACCCCTTCAAATATCACATAATAAACAAAATTTTTATATTAAACCGGTAACAAATGTTAAATATCTAGGAGTTTTTATAGATACACATCTAAAATGGGACTTTCACATTAAATATATCATTAAAAAGCTACAATTTATCCTGTGTAAGTTTAAACATCTTAAAAAACACATACCTAATATATACCTTCGCACACTATATTACGGACTAGTAGAAAGTCATCTCCATTATGGTATACTGGCTTGGGGAAGCGCCCTGAAAACACACATTCTCCCACTGGAAATCATACAAAGAATATTTCTGAAAATTATTATGTCTAAACCATACACCTACTCTACAGATAGATTATATAAGGATAGTAATATATTTGACTTGAAACAATTATACGTTCTTTGTGTGTCTTTAAAATATCACACCATGAAAGCAGACAACAATTTACCATCACATGAGCATGATACAAGAGGCAAACACCTCTACATGATTCCGAAAATGACAAAGTCCTTCTATCAAAGAAGTTTTCTATTTCTAGCCCCAAAAATATATAATCATATCCCCAGTGATATCAAAAATACTAAGAATGTTCCTCTATTTAAAAAGAAATTAAAATAATTTCTGATGGAACAAACAAGAAATTTTTGTGACATCATTATAGTAGCTTAAATTTACATACATTAAAAAACAAAAAAAAAATAAATGAAACTCTAGAGTCACTACCAATTTTTATACCTATATTTCAAATTTTATATTGTTTTAAACTGATTTATTTTGCTTATTATTTTTATCATATTTAATAAAACATGCGACATGCGTATATACACCATTCTTCAAAAATATTACTAACTAATTGAGCCATACATAATTGTTTAAAAAAAAATTAATTATTCGTGCTTTATTGTTAAACTAAGTATTTATTTTATTGTTTTCATTATATTATTTATTCTACATATCATATTTACTAAAACATAACTGTGTATTTACAAAAAAAACGTACCTATCTATTTATTGTATTATATTATATTGTATTATGTTGCTATTTATGTTATTTACGTTAGTATGTTATTATTTATTATTTTATATCCTATTTACTGAAACAGGTGTATCCACACCTCTCGGAGACCTTCAGGATTTATTCACTTTATATGTAAATATCTAAAAAGATTGTACCTATTATTCTTGAATAAATTATTATTATTATTATACATACATACAAACATTAATTTTTGTTTATTTATATAAAAGAGGAGTTATTTAAATGGCTATTAAAAAAAAAGTTGGTGATAGAAAAGTCAAACTTTAGGACTAATAGGTATCTTTTGGTTCTACATCCTATAAAATTAAAAAAGAAAAGTTTGTCAAAAAAAAAATAAAAAATAATTATTGGGGGGCAAGTCCCTTTTCACTTAGGTTACTCGTACCACTTCAGAAACTTTCCCGGGTTCATGTACAACAACTTTAATTAAGGTCATCATATGATGAAATGCATAGTTTGCGAGTCTATAAGGTACATACATACATACAAACATTCATTTTTATTTATATAGATAATAATTGTAAATCTGAGATAGTTAAATGAAAGCTTTTATTTCAATGAAAGTAAAAAATATCATAATATACATTATAGTTCTTCCACTCTATCTCTTCCCATGCATGAAATTATTCACAAATTACTTTTTTTACTAGGTCTCTTTTTTTCTCACAGAAACTGTACCGCAAAATTAAGCCTGTTGTCCATAGAAACCACAAAAAGTTAAACAAGGATAAACAATATGGCATGTCTTTGATACCTTGTTTACTATGTATTTTGAGATTTATAATGTTCAGTGACAGTGACATTAGCCATGTTATCGTCGGTCTAATGAGCAAATTGCCAAGTCCATTTTTTCCGAAAATTGTTTTTTGGTGTCATCTAGTAGTAGACGGTAAAAGCTACCGCCTGACAATTCCCACAAGCGCCATTATTTTTTTTATTTCATGCCAATTTTGCTACACGAATTTTGCTGAAGTCCAAACGTTCTTTCCCATTCAGACGAATATTGCCTATGTCAGTGTTTCTGAAGTTGTTTTGATTGAAAACGTTAGAAAATGTAAGTAAATAAATATATTTTGACTATTACTATTAATATGGATATATTATATAAATAGAAAGTTTGTTCAAATATTTTGTTTAACAAATTTTGGTCAATTATGTATTGCGTGGAGTTAGGCAATTTTTCGTTTTTTACTTTTGTTCAAAAGTTTTTTGTCTCTCCTGTAAAATTTTCAATTTGTGACTTAGGCAATTTGCTCATTAGACTGACGTTATGTTCATTAGTTTATTTGAATTTATTGTTTATTTGGTTTTTCAAATTTTTAACTTTTAGTATTTGTGTGTCATTCTAATTTTTAAGCATAATTGTTAGAACAATTAACTGTTGCTGTCTTAATTTGATTACCTACTTCTGGTAAGTACCTATTTTAAGTAAATGTGACAAGTAATATTTTTTAACCTACAAATTGTCATTATATTTAACGAGTGTGGCTATAGTTCTGTCGAATGAAAACTTATTTGTTTATTTTTGGGATTACTGTTTAACTTTTTGTTTTTTTTTTATTTTTTTTTTATTTAGCTAATGCCTCGACAACTTTTATTTAGCTAATGACAATGGTCATTAATATGGTAGGTACGGTAAATTTTTACAGTTAGGTACCTAGTGTCATGTGTAGTGTATCTGTTGAGTAAGTGTCTTGTTACTTTGCAAAGTTGACGTCATTGTCTTTGCAAAGAGACGCTAATTGTATCCGAACGTCTGCGGTCCCTCCGGTGAGTACCGATTCCACAAGGACAGAAACTATTTGCGTTTATTAATTTATAATAAACGAAAAATTTCTGACCCTGGTGAGATTCGAACCCACGACCTTTCGGATTTTTCGATCCAAAGGTAGGCGCTCTTACTACTGAGCCACAGAGGGTTTTTTTTTTAATTTATTTATTACCATTCTATATTTATCTTTATACTAGTAATAGTCGGTATGATGTCCAAGCTGTTTAATGTTGAGTCCATCAATCTCCTCAGCAGTGAAAAAAGATTCAACACTTCAATAAAATAACTTTATAAGATACGTCCATATGATAATAGCTATTTTTTGATTACCACTTACAGTACTTATCAATGATATTACACATCGACATATGTTTCACTTAATGTTTAACTTGTTTGAAAATGAAAACTTATATTATATTCCTTTCTTTAATTTTATCTAATGTTGCTGGAGTGGTATTCTAAATATTTTTGTCATCTTTGGTAATGTAGAATAAATAATCAGTCTATCCTTTATTTCCATATATTACGGATTTTGGGAAGATTCCTCTTCGGAGTCGCTGTTGTAGTCTTCTAAATTTTTTTATTCAACCTGATCTTCCTTTTTATTGCTAAAGTTCACTATATCCTTGAGATCTGACAAATTGTCAACCAATTCTTGTAATTTTGTGGATGTCAAATATATTTTGAATTTTTATCCCTAAAACGAAAATATGGTAGGTACTTATAACAAAGTAATATAACAATTATTTCTTACAATTATTTTTATAATCAAAATTTAACCCTCACGGACAATTTGTAGTCTATGTGACTAACAACTTCAGTGAGAACTTTGGTTTATTATTATGTACTAATTGCTACAAATAAACTCTATTATCCAAAAAATAACAATTCTTTACTTCTAAGATATTAGACTACTTATAATCACAAAAAAAAACAATTATTTTACTAAATAAAAAGTAATAAAACTGAATAACATTCAAAGTTAATTTTACTTACATCATCGGGTGCACTGCAGCAGGTCCGTGAAGTTCGCCCGAAAAAGTCGGGAAAAAATGTGACTGGCGCCATTCGATTTTCCATTGATTGTCCACGTTTGTCCACTGTATTATTTCATTAGTCCACCCATCAATATTTTTTATAAACAAAAATTTTTTTGGGCTAACGTCACAAATCCACAAATTTTCGAAAATTCGAAAACTCTCTTGCTATATTGTGTGTCCATCGTTTGTCCACCACATAATTATGTTTGTCCACCCACTGATATTTTCAAATGATTTTTTTTATATATATTGCTTACGAATAATGGGACAGTACTGCTGAAAAAGTACTTCAGACTCCATTAGAATGAATGTTTCTGCGGGGGCAGTATCCCAACTACCCATTTATCCAACCCCTTAAAGTGCAAAACAACCCCCTTGAAGACTTTAATTTATTTTTTTTAATTCTCAACGCCGTCAAGTTCAAGTCCGCTTAAAAACGCATTTAAACGTTTTCAGGTTCAGAATCCCAACTACCTGTCTGTCGATCCCAACTACCCGAAACCACCCCCTGGAGATTGTAATTATTTTTTTTCTAAATTAATATCTTCACGTCTGTTTAAATGCATATTTAAACGTTAATTCGTGGGTAGAATCCCAACTACCTGTTTGTCCACCCCGGGCAGCGTTTGTCCAACCCCTAAGTGCGAGACCAGCTGGGAAATACGAATTGAGAAATAAAAAAAAATATTACAATCTCCTGGGTGGTCGTTTCGCACTTTAAGGGGTTGGACAAACGCTGCGAAGGGGTGGACAAACGAGTAGTTGGGATTTTGCCCCCAAATTAACGTTTAAACACTTATTTAAGCGGACGTGAAGTTAGCCCGAATTGAGAAATAAAAAAAAAAATAATTACAATCTCCGGGAGGTCGTTTCGCACTTTAATGGGTTGGACAAACGCTGCGAAGGGTTGGACAAACAAGTAATTGGGATTATGCCTTCAAATTAACGTTTGAATACGCATTTAGGCGGACGAGAAGTTAGCCCGAATTGAGAATTAAAAAAAATAATTACAATCTCCACGGGGGTCGTTTCGGACTTTAAGGGGTTGGACAAACACTGCGAAAGGGTGGACAAACGGGTAGATGGGATTCTGCCCCAAATTAACGTTTAAATACGAATTTAAGCTGAAGTTAGCCCGAATTGAGAACTAGAAAAAAATAATTACAATCTCCAGGGGGTCGTTTCGCACTTTAAGGAGTTGGACAAACGCTGCGAGGAGGTGGATAAACGGGTAGTTGGGATTCTGCCCCCGAATTAACGTTTAAATACGCATTAAACTGGAAGTGAAGTTAGCCCGAATTCAGTATTAAAAAAAAATTACAATCTCCAGGGGGTCGTTTCGGACTTTAAGGGGTTGGACAAACGCTACGAAGGAGTAGACAAACGGGTAGTTGGGATTCTGCCCCCAAATTAATGTTTAAATGCGCATTTAAGCGGACGTGAAGTTAGCCCGAATTAAGAAATAAAAAAAAAATAATTACAATCTCCAGGTACGTGGTCTCGCACTTAAGGGGTTGGACAAACGCTGCAGGGGATGGACAGACAGGTAGTTAGGATTCTACCCACGAATTAACGTTTAAATAAATATGCATTTAAGCAGATGCGAAGTTGATAATAAAAAAAATTAATTACAATCTCTAGGGAGGTGGTTTCGCACGTTAAGGGGTTGGACAAACGCAGCGAATGGGTGGACAAACGGGTAGTTGGAATTCTGAACCTGAAAACGTTTAAATGCGTTTTTAAGCGGACGTGAACTTGGCCGGCGTTGAGAATTAAAAAAATAAATTTAAAGTCTTCAAGGGGGTTGTTTTGTTTTGCACTTTAAGGGGTTGGATAAACGCTGCGATTGGGATTCTGCTCCCCCCCCCCCCAGAAATATTCATTCTAATGGAGTCTGAAGTACTTTTTCAGCCGTACTGTCCTATTATCCGTAAGCAATATTTTAAAAATATCAGTGGGTGGACAAACAATATAGCAAGAGAATTTTCGAAAATTTGTGGATTTGTGAAGTTAGCCCGAAAAAAATTTTTGTTTATAAAAAAAATTGATGGGTGGACTAACGAAATATCACTAGAAACAATCGAATGGCGTCAGTCACATATTTTTTCGGGCCAACTTCACGGACCTCACTGCAGCATGTAGTGCTGATAATTCAACACCTATTAAGTTACTGCAGCTTCATATCGACAACTAGACAAATCATAAACGGACGTGGTATGTGTAATAAGTTACTTAATACAGCAATTTGAGAATAGTGGGACGGACAACTGGAAGTAACTCGTAATACTTTATGAAATATTGTAATTACTAAAAAGGCTGCATAAGGTGCTTATAGCGCACCCACTGGAGGGTTAAAGAAAGAAGTATCTAAATTAAAATATATTCATCTGATGTATATACCTTTCTCAACACTTTTGCTGCCACTCGTTTATTAGTTACTCAGTATTGGTGCCATTTATATTTTCAGTTACTTTAGTATGGAGCCAATACAAAAAGAATCTATTGGTGAACACAGTTGCCACAACACTTTGGCAACGGGCACCTGACTCAACAAGCAAAATGCCTTTTGACGACAGATGGCAGCGAATGTGTTAAGATACTGGTATCTATTTAATCTTTGTATTTTTATTTTTCAGGAGAAGTGTAGAGATACAGAACACTGCCAAAAACTAGCCGAGAAATATCAAACATGTAATGACAGAGTTAATTCTAGATCACGTACAACTGAAACTTGTGTTGAAGAACTTTTTGATTTACTGCATGCTGTAGACCATTGTGTAACCAAAGACCTCTTCAGTAAATTAAAATAAGTTCATATTATTTTGTAAATTATTGATGTTATGGAGTAAGTAGATAATATAGACAAAATAAACATTATTACATAGTGTATTTTTTTGTCAATATTTGAAAACCTGTGCTAAAGTGTTCTACTCATAAAAAATGTGTTTCAAAAATTTTATTTTTTAATCAGTTAAGCCCTTTTCTACATTTTGGTGTTGGGCTATTTGGTGTTTCAAAAATAGTTATTGATCAAGTGAATAGAGCAAACGGAGCCGCAGGTTGCCTGAATGACACAATGGAGAAATAAAAATATCGGAAAAGAAATATAAGGCAGAATTTACAAAACAGTCATTAGACCAATAATGACATACGCGGCAGAAACACGACCCGACACGGACAGAACAAAAAGATTGCTCGAAACAGCTGAGATGAAAACCGTTCGAAAAATCGATGGTAAGACTCTATGAGAAAGAGCTAGAGGTACAGATATACGACGGAGATGCAAGATGGATAACATTAATAACTGGGTAAGAAACAGAAGAATATAATGGAATGACTACATAAGCCGAATGACAACAAATAGGGTAGTCAGGACAGCGACAGACGATTCCCCAATAGGAAGACAATCAGTGGGAAGACCACGAAAACGATGGAACGACAACTTACTAGAGGCACATTGAAAAAACAGACAGAGTCATGTCTATAATAAAAGAAGAGAAGAAAAATAGTTATCAAAAATTTTTTGTTTGTTTGAAACGTAACAATGTAAAGAAGCTTGTAATAAAAACGTCATATCTATATATTTTGTACATGTAAACACATTTTGAACTCTGAGACAGATGATGCCTTATAGTATTTTTTCCAATTTTCTCAATCTGCAAACTACGACTTCGGTTAGTACAGTAAAACAACAAGCTAAAAGCAGATATAATGGAGCAACTTATCAATGCAACAGCTGCAATATATAGCTTTGATAATAAATTTAAAAGTAATATAACAGGGAGAGAACACTGGAAGGAAGGTGTGCACATACAAGTAGAAGCTACCTAATACACCGATGGCTCAAAAACAATGGAGGGTGTAGGAGCCAGTATAGTAGTAGTAGGGACAAAGCAAGAGATACATTTTCCAGTAAGTATATCTAAGGATGTCGCAATTTTCCAGGCAGTAATTACGACAAGCCATCACTGTTTGGAAGAAATAGAAAGTAAAATAGTAGTAGTAGTAGTAGAAATAGTAGTAGTAGGGACAAAGCAAGAGATACATTTTCCAGTAAGTATATCTAAGGATGTCACAATTTTCCAGGCAGTAATTACGACAAGCCATCACTGTTTGGAAGAAATAGAAAGGCAGAAAAAATGCACTGTTCAATTGCCATCTTCACAGATAGCCAGACAGTACTTAAGGGATTCATTTCTGTAGAGACCAATTATTCTAAGCTAGTATTGGATTGTGCATGTAGCCTAAATAAACTAGGATACAATAAAAAGCAGATGAAACAGCCAAACAAAGCTCATTAATGCCACTCATTGGGCTGGAACCCTTCTGCGACATTGCAAAGGAAGTAACAAGAATGACTACAAAGAAGTGGGTAGCTAACAAATCTCTGGAATGGTGAAGAAATTCACCAAGACAAAGACAAGTGAAACAGTTCATTATAGAACATTCGCCAATAGGGAACTTACATAAAATTTTAAATTCGAAAAAAATGTTATAAATCACAACAGAACATAATTTAAAAAATGTATCAAAGATAAAAAAAGTTTTGTTTGTCTTTCGTTTGGCCTCTAAAGACGATAAAAAATACAAATTATACCAGCCAGCCCAAAACGCGTCGTGACGTCATCCGGTTATATGTTTACATTTTGCACCAACAAAGTAAACAAAATTGTATATAGGTAATTTTAAATTAGACATTATAAACGTCAGTAGAAAATACAGTTATGTGACAATGTGACGTCACAAGTGTTTTTGATCGTTTGAACTATTCATACAAACCTTGTACTTTTACAAAATGGTTTTATTTTCCATAGTAAACCTTCTTTCCTTTCCTTCAAAAACTGTATCAAACTCCAATCTCAACAAACTGGTATATATTATTTATTACAATGACATACGATAAATGTCATTAGAATATAAATATTTTTTTCTTATTCGGCGACGATGAGCTGGCCAAATACCCAAGTAGATGGAAGCCAATAAATATAACCACATTGGTCATTTTATTTTAATCAATTGTTTTTATCATATAAACAGCGAAAACAATTTTGTCGGACAAAAATATTGGGGCATATGACGCGTCGGACACGCTAAATATGTCAAATTTATGAAAATAATAAATTACCACATGGATAATTTTAACGGTATCTACCATAAAACCTTTTTACAATAATGTGGTAACCTTGTCGGACAATTTTCATGGGGCATATGCGCAGTCGATGTGCCGAAGATGTCAATTTCCTGGAATTTTTTTATTTATTACCACATATGTTATTTTTATTTTGTACTGTTTTATTACATGTGTAATGCATATTGGATCACTTGTCGGACAAAAATAATGGAGCGTTTTGGTACAATTTAAAAAAAAAAAGTAATTTTTATACATTTTTGACTTCATATTATAGTACGTCTTTTTCGGCTCATATTACCCGTATGCGCGTCAATGGTGAATATTAAATTCTTAACTATAGTTAAAAAATGTGCAATAACTACCTCTTAAGACCCACCAAATTTCATGTGCATATCTCAACCGGTTTTAAAGCAATAAATAAATCGTCAGTTTGTCAGAAAAACTTTTGGGAGTTTTGGGGACGAGAACGAAAAACAGACCCTAATGGGAAGCAGTGCCGGATTTACCACTAGGCCGCGGCCTAGGGCCGCAAGCAAAAGGGGGCCGCAGCGTTTTGTAAAAAAAACTTTTTTGGTAAAAAAATTTTTACTAATTAAATTGAAATCAGTAAAAAATTGTTCAAATAAGAGAATGGCTATTCTACTAAACACGTGGTACGGTATTTTACAACGTTTTGACAAGAGTAGCAAAACATTAACTGCTGCAGACTTGAATGTGACTTGCAACATACAAATCTCTAAAGGAGTATGCATTGAGTCTCAGAGACAACTTTGATTCCTATGAAAAAAGAGGAAAAGAGTTGTCTGTCTAAAAATGAAACCTATATTCTTGAAATAAAAAGACGCCCGAAAAGGAAAGCTCTCCCTGGCTAAGACAAAGAAGATAAATCCACTGAACCCCAGTTTATTGGCAAAGAAAACTTAAAGATTCAATGTTGTAATTGACACGCTTTATTCAGAATTGAATGAAAGGTGCGAAGTTTATTTCAGTCTGAATAGATTTAAAACAACTTACCATTAATTTCCAATGAAGAAATCGGGGTAAACGTTTCTATTTTGACTAAAAAGTATCGAATCGACATGGCGACTTTGGAGAAGAGTGTGTACAGTTCAAAGGCTTTGTTGAAGGTATATTCGATGAAGAAAGAGAACCTCATGACAACAAGATTAGCAAGCCTCCGAGAAATACACTTTTGGAGTATCTGAAAATGATTCATGAAAAAGTTACAACATTATTTCCGAATATGGACACGTTTGCGCATTACACTATGCATGATGACATCTAATGCATCTGGAGAAGGACCATTCAGCTTGTTGAGAAGAATCAAAAACTACTTGAGTAACTCGACTTCTGACGAAGATTCTAGATTGTCTAGTTCGGCCAGTTTTGTTTCAAATGCTGAGCTTTTTCAAGCCTTAGACTTTAAAAATTTGATTAAAGATTTTGCAGCCAAAAAAGCTAGAAAAGTGAGTTTTTAGAGTTTAGATATGATATTTATTATAAGAGAATAATGAATAATGCATTGAACGATCTAGAAGTTTATTTGTTGTATTTTTATGCCTGATTGCACCAACAGATCTTAAGCTTAAGGCGTGCATTAACGAAACGTGTGCGTTGCACCATTGAGTCTTAGACCCCACCCCCTCATCTATGGTCTTAGATCAATTTTCAGCTTGCCACAGTGGATTGTCATGTGGATTGCATAATAATTAAAAGATTGCATTGATAAGAATTGAAAATTATGGTGCAACGTATGTGATATTTAAATCGGCCCTATCTATAAGCTGAGCTGGGTTAAGCTGTAGCTTCAGATTTGTTGGTGCAATCAGGCATTAATATTTTTTATTTTTCAGTACCGTAGTTCTAGTACAGTATACAGTTCATATTATTTTGCTTGTTCTTTTACTTATAATGTCTTTTCAACAGGGACGTATTTAGGGGTTGGCGAAAGAGGCGCCCGCCAAGGGCGCAAGTGTGAGGGGGCGCAAAATTAGCGGAAGAAAAACTTTTAGGAAATCCAAGATTTTAATTTTATAAATTATCCGGAGTATGGTAAAAATTAATAAAACACGGTATACTTACAGATAAAGTCAGTTATAATTGAAATACGACTGTACTAGGTACACACAATACGGTCACAATCAGAACGATGTTATGTTATTTAAGAACAGTGGAGACTAAGACCATTGTTTAAAAAATAATTTTTTAAATAGTCTTTTTTAAACAATACTAAGACAGTTTGAAATAAATAAAGGAGTAACAGGTGCCTGTTGTTTCCGATAATCCGAAACAATGAACGCCATGTGCCAGAGTCATTTTTACTATCGTATAGTTCAAATTACACAAATACCCATTATCTCTCTAATATTATACTACATACATTTTTATTGTTGAAATGTTTGTCTGATAAAAATCGGTCCGGGTTAGTCGTACTTCCGGGTTATCGGGGTTCCACTGTATGTTTTCGCTTAAAGTAATGTAACATAAGTGCATAGTTATGATAGTTTGTAAGTACATTTTGTCATGAATGTAACATATTCACAAATTGTGAATCACAATATTACATGTAAAGTAGTAGTGAGTAAAATAATTTTATAAGTACTTAAGTAAAATAAATAATGTTTAAAAAATACCTCCTTTATTAAAATAAGAAAATCTACGGTTTCGTTTTGATTTAAATCTGTCTCCCTCCATCCTCCGATAGTACTATTTCTAGGTCTACCTGTTGTCAAGGAGGCTCTGAGGAAGACAAATTTACACCAACACGACGGTAGTTTCTCGATATAAATTAAAACTATTTATATCGCAGTATGGATAGAACGCCCTCTAACGGGGAATAAGTGAAATGAATTTCGACTCGATTTAAGTTCTCTGTTTAACCCAGGTATGACAATACCAAAAGGCACCGTTAGGAAAATATTCCAATTTACGGTTCAGAGAACCCGTATGAAACGAGTCTGTGTACTCTAATACAGAGTATGGCATTAGTAAAATAAGAAAATCTACGGATTCGTTTTGATTTAAATCTGTCTCCCTCCATCCTCCGATAGTACTATTTCTAGGTCTACCTGTTGTCAAGGAGGCTATCGGAGGATGGAGAGAGACAGATTTAAATCAAAACGAAAACGTAGATTTTCTTATTTTACTAATGCCATACTCTCTATTAGAGTACACAGACTCGTTTCATACGGGTTCTCTGAACCGTAAATTGGAATATTTTCCTAACGGTGCCTTTTGGTATTGTCATACCTGGGTTAAACAGAGAACTTGAATCGAGTCGAAATTCATTTCACCTCCTTTACTGTTATTGTTTTTTGAACCCAGGCCTAATACATTTTAAAGTAGTAGTTGTAGTAATTTGCCTACAACTACTTAAAAATTGTTACATTACAGTCCCACTGCATAGTGAATGTGAATTGTGGTTGCAATTAATGGGAGTCTCGTCTTTTGTGGGAAGGGGGGGGGGGGGGGCGGGAGCATTGAATTTCGCCAAGGGCGCAGGAATGGCAAGATACGACCCTGCTTTTCAACTCGGCTTTTTTTAGTTTTTTGTTGTCATCTGCACTTTTCCCTCCGAATGAAACAAATGGTATTTAATTTTCACAATTAACTATAACACTAATTATTTATAATATAATCATTTTAGCAATATTAATAATTTTACAAATAACTGCTGTTTGCTAACATTTTGAATTATATATTTTCTATCTTCTTCTTAAGGTGCCTTCTCCATTACTGAAGGTTGGCTATAACTACAGCAAATTGTTCTCTATCTTGAGCGGTTCTTAGTATCGAATGTGTGTCCATTCCTGTCCAGTCTCTCACGTTCTTCAGCCATGAGCATTTTCTTCTTCCTTCCACTTTCTCTTCCATTATGAGTCGTAACAAGTTGTATCTTTCTCCTATGTAAATTATTTCATAGAAAACTCGTTTTTCTATTTTTTACAATATTTAGGAATTCTCTCTGTCTCCATTTTTCTCAGCACCTCGTTGTTGGTCACGTGATCTGTCCAAGAGATCTTCAGCATCCTTCGAAAAACCAACATCTCAAAGGCTTCTATAAATATAGAATTCTTTCTATAAATTTTCTTTTTCGAAATTTCTATAAATATAGTAATTGGTAGAGCTGTTTTGGGGTTTTAGCCAAATTTGCAAACCAAGATTATTTAATTAATAAATACATTTCAACCTATTTATATACCCGTATTCAAATAGAACATTAGAGGCATTTCTATTCATTTATGTTATACTTTGTATTACCTATTTTAAAAAGTAAAATTAAAATAAACGTTTTAATTATTATTATTATTAAGTGTTTATGGTTTTATTACATAATCGTGAAGTTATCGGGGGCCGCTCGGGGTAATTTGGCCTAGGGCCGCAAATACCCTAAATCCGGCACTGATGGGAAGGGCCGTAAAATCCACACCCTTGGACCAAAATGGATGGTTGACATATAGATGGGCGAGTCTTTTCCTATACTTTAAGATTGGATTTGGCCCAATTTTTTCAATTCAGTCACATTTAGAAAATCGAAAATTTCTTGTATACAGTTGAGTCCGCGAATCTTTACCCGTGCGTCATCATTTAAAGCATACGAAATAAGTCGATGATAAGTCGGAAATTGAAATTTACTAAACGCAACAGCAAGTGACAGTAAGTGACTTGCTGTTACGTTTAGCAAATTTCAATTTCCGACTTATCATCGACTTATTTCGTATGCTTTATACTGTATATAGTGTCGCATGTACGGAAACAGCCGTTCTGTGGGATATAAAAAAATAATAAGCATCAAGGAGGCCAAAGCGAGCTATAAACATTTTTTCTCGGTTAGCTCTACATAGATCAAACTGAAAATTTGTAGAAATACTCCTTATAATATTTGTAAGGGCGTAACGTAGAGAACTTTCCAAAATTTTAGAAACATTTTCCGAAATTTTCCCTCTTGTCGGAAATTTTTTTAAATATTCGAAAAAAAACTACAGAACGATGTTTGTCATTGTCGGAAAATTTTTTTGGAAAATTTTGGGTACAACTCTACGTCATGCCCTTTTAAGTGTTGTACTTAGTGTGTGTACCAATTTTCAGCTAAATCGATACAAAAGTAAGCGAGAAAAATTGTTTTAAAAAATTATTTGACAATACCTTCTCGTCGATAGCCTAAAACAATTAAGTTTTCTGTTGGTTTGCCCTAACATTTTTGTCAGACAATTACATTTTTTGTTTAAAAATATAATTACTTGTAACCTACTACTTTTGTCGGAAAAATGGTTGTGAAGATAATAGCTGCACGAACCCAGCATAGTTTAAAAGTATAGTTTACTAATAAAAATTAAATTTTTTGTCCGACTGTCGATTTGTCCCAATATTTTTTTCGGGCACTTAGATTTTTTTATTTAGAATATAATTACTTATAACCTCCTACTTTCGTCTGATTTTTTTTTAGATTCGAAAAAAAAACTACAGAACGATGTTTGTCATTGTTCAAGGAGCATGTGCACAAATTTCCAGATCACAATTTTTCCAAAATTTTCCCCCTTGTCGGAAAATTTTGGGTACAGCTCTACGTCATGTCCTTTTAAATGTTGTACTTCGTGTGTGTACCAATTTTCAGCTAAATCGATTCAAAAATTACCGGGAAAAACTGTTTTAAAATTTTTTTTGACAATTCCTCTTCGTCGATAGCCTAAAAGAATTAAGTTTTCTGTTCGTTTGCCCCAACATTTTTGTCAGACAATTAGATTTTTTGTTTAAGAATATTAACAGGTGGATAAAAACAAGAAAGAAAACCTGGAACGAACATGTAAACCGAATGGAACCCGATAAATTAGCGAACATCTGTAAAAACAACAAGCCGTATAGCAGAAGACCCGTTGGAAGGCCGCCGAAAAGGTGGAAAGACAATGTACAGTCAACAACAACTGAAACAGAATAAGAGGCAGACAAACAGGAGTAATCCTAGTCGCGCAAAGAAGAAGAAGAAGTTTAAGAATGTAATTACTTTTAACCTACTACTTTTGTCGCAAAAATGGTTGTGAATATAAGGGATGCACGAACCCAGCCTAGTTTAAAAGTATAGTTTACTAATAAAAATTAAATTTTTTGTCCGACTGTCGATTTGCCCCAATATTTTTGTCGGACACTTAGATTTTTTGATTTAGAATATAATTACTTATTACCTCCTATTTTTGTCGGAAAAATGGTTGTAAATAAAAAAATTTCAGGAAATTGACATCTTCGGCGCATCCGACTGCGCATATGCTCCGTGAAAATTGTCCGACAAGGTTACCACATTATTGTAAAAAGGTTTTATGGTAGATTCAGTTAAAATTATCCATGTGGTAATAAATTTATTTTTTTCATAAATTTGACATATTTAGCGTGTCCGACGCGCCATATGCCCCAATATTTTTGTCCGACAAAATTATTTTCGCTGTTTATATGATAAAAACCATTGATTAAAATAAAATGACCAATGTCGTTATAAATTTTTTTCTTGTATAAAATTGACAACTTCTTCACCGCTTGACAGACAAACGCCCCACTACCATAATGCGCCAAGCTCCAAATTTGTCCGACTCCACCCAAATAACAAGTACAAACAGTTTCAACGGTGTGGTCATAAATAATAATTTTATATGTGGGCCCAAGACCTATTATTACGAGTTTTTGAAGCGTGAAATTTTGGAAATCTCATTTTTATACAAAAATGAACATTATTATGTAATAAAAAATGTGCAAGTTCCCTATAAGAGTGAAATAAACATTTAAAATTTTAACAAACATAAAAAATTTTCATTTTTTGAAAATTTTCAAAAAATGGTAAATATTCCCGATATAGATAATATTAGTTTCAAGAGTTGCGGACTTGTGCCCTTTAATGTTGAAAATATTAAATTTTCTAAATATTTTAAAGAAGACGTGGGAGCACCAAACTGTCAAAAGATAGAAGAACAAGGACAACCTACAGAATTTCAAGTCGCCCTAAGGCTACAGCTTCACGGGCGAGAAATTGACGCTAGCAGTAGCCGTAAAACGAACTTAAGGTTCCGCGGAACGGAATAGGAATAGCCGAACTGTACCGACTACAGGACTTGTGCGTAGTCGGTTCAGTTCGGCTATTCCTATTCCGTTCCGTGGAAGCTTAAGTTCGTTTTACGGCTACTGCTAGCGTCAATTTCTCGCCCGTGGAGCCGTAGCCTACGAGTTGTAGAATAATGCATCTCAATCGATACGCTGCGATTGTTTGAGCTTCCTGGGTTAATTTGGGAAGGACCAGTAGAGCACACCAGCTTATTTTCATTATGAATGGAAATGAAAGTCAAAGCCATGAACAAGCCTTCCAATAAACTTCCAGTCGAGTTTGTTACGAATTACTCATTTACAGAAGTGGAAATTCATAATGAAATGGGCGACCAAGAAACAAAATGAAAATGTCGAATTCAATGATAACTTAGAAAATGAGAACAACACATTTGCTAAGAAAGTGACTGTAAAGTGATTGACTGTACAAATTAATTTCTCCCGGTAGGCGTCGCTGAAGATATTCCTATCATAATTTCTAATCCATTCTCCTCCGGTCAATCCTCGTCACAGCAGCTTTCTCCACATTTGGAACAAGACCTTCAACAAATGGAAACTTCTTAAGTTACACCGCCATCCATAAATCATTTAGATTCTAACACTGAGACAAGTTCGAATTTAGACAAGAATTTTATGAATAAATCTATTGCAACTCCGTTCAAAAAAAATTTATTTTGGCCTACACCTAAGGAAAATATTGCTAAGCGTAAAGTGATAAAGGATAAGGTACCTGCCGTAGCAACTTCATCTCAGTGGCAACAATATCACAAGAAAAAACAAGAAGAGCAGCTAAAAATGCAGCGGAAAGAAAAGCACATCCAAAAGAAAGAATTGGAAAACGAAAAGAAAAAAAAGTTGCTCTTTCACAAACTTTAAATAAAAGATAAAATAAAAATTTCATTTTTAATTCAGTTGCAATGCGAAGGCAAAACAATCTTATTTTTCAATTAGAATACGGAGTACAGTCCAGTCCTCTGAATCGCGATGTTCGACTCTAATTGGAGTCTCATCGGAGAGAACGTAGGCTTGTTCTCCATATTCTAACCGATCAGTACCGAGAGCTTTTTCCACCCATTGCAACTGAAGTGAAAATATCATCTTTTAAATAAAAGAATTTCTAATCGCAGGACAAAGACTAAATTGAAGAATGTCACGAAGGATCTATTTTCCACATAAGAAATGGAAGAAAATAAAAGCATGTTAATAGCGAACCTTCAACATCTAAACCTTTACAGGAATCTTGGTATTGTTCATTGTGTGACACTGATTTTATATTTAAGATTTTATATTTATCTTTTGAGAAATACGTTACTTTATTTGAATTTTCAATTTAGTGAATTTACATACCTACAATAATTTATTTACTTCAATAGTACCTATCTACCTAAATATGTAAGTACCGTATAAAATTATTCAAATCTTGGGTATCTAACTCATGCCGAAAAAAGGATCTTGTGCCGAAAACTAGAGCATGCATTTAATTTAGAATGCCGATAATGGGGACTTTGGTGCGGCAGATTGGTGCAAATATTATAAGAATTGCACATTTAATGATACAAGCATATAATTTGGTCCACCTATACCGCACATATAAAGTTTCAAATTTAAATATGAGGCCATCTCAGATTTTGCCTTTTACAAAAATGGCGGTCATTCAAAACGGGCGACTATACATATGTGACTAATAGCACGATATCTTTGAATGAAAAGTCCGATTTCAACCAAAGGACCCCGCACAAACCTTATGGAAAATAGGTCCTAGTGGATTTCGTTCATACTTTGGGAAAATACTCTTTGAAGCATCCTGATAAAAAGTTCTCATGGGCACAACTCAATCGTATGAAGGATTCAAAGAGGCCCAAACTCGGAAAATTATAAGATTTACGGGGTATTCCAATTCCGTGAGTTACTGGTTATTTGGCAACATGTAGAAGTTTGGATCAAGAAAAAGTACTAGTAGTCTAGGATTTTTTCCTGGCTATCCAATGGCGACCTTTACTTTGACCTTGACCTTCAACAGACGTCATCTTCTAGAGTTTCGAGTGTCTTAGGCATTAAATTGATATAAACAGATTACTCATGGGTTTTGGATCGCACAACACGAATATGCCATAAGAATTGACCTCTGGATGACGTAGTGGCCAGGGCCACTGCAAGAGACGTCGTCTTCTAGAGTTTCGACGGTTTTCGGCATTTAATTGATGCAAATGAATTACTGGAGGGTTTTTTGAGGTCGCTATATACGAATATGCCACTAGAACCGACTCCCGGAGCACCTGGTTTCCAAGGTCAATGAAAGGGGCTCCTGGAGTTTCGAGGGTCTTTGGTACTATTGATGCAAACGAATTTATCATAGCTTTTTGGAGTTGCTGAACACGAATACCCCATCAGAACAGACATCGGAGTACCTGTTGCCTAAGGCACGTCACGCTTTGGAAATTCGAGAGCTTTCGGTACTAAATTAATGTAAACTGATTACTCACAGGTTTTTGGGGCTGCAGAACGTGAATACGCCATCAGACCCGACCCACGGAGCACCTGGTGCCTAAGGCAGATCTTCTTCTGGAATTTCGACAGTATGCATGTTCGGTAGTATGCATGTATGCATGTTCGGCAACCCCAAAAACCTAAGAGTAATCCAATTGATTCCTCCGAAACTCCAGAAGATAACCTGTCTTATGCACCAGGTGGTCCTGTGTCTGTGCTGATCACGTATTCGTGTTCAGCAACCCCAAAAACCTATAACTAATCCGTTTGCATTATTGTAGTACCAAAGACCCTCGGAAACTCCAGGAGCCTCTTTCATTGATCTTGGAAATCAGGTGCTCCGGGAGTAGGTTCTGGTGGCATATTCGTGTATAGCGACTTCAAAAAACCCTCCAGTAATTCATTTACATCAATTAAATGCCGAAAACCATCGAAACTCTAGAAGATGACGTCCCTTGCAGAGGCCCTGGCCACCAAGTCATCCGGAGGGCAATTCTGATGGCATATTCGCGTTTAGCGCTCCCAAAAACCCATGAGTAATCCAGTAATCTGTTTATATCAATTGAATGCCGAAAACCCTCGAAACTCTAGAAGATGACGTCCGTTGAAGGTTAAGGTCAAAGTAAAGGTCGCCATTGGATAGCCAGGAAAAAATCCTAGACCACTGGTACTTTTCCTTGATCCAAACTTCTACATGTTGCCAAATAACCAGTAACTCACGGAATTGGAATACCCCGTAAATCTTATAATTTTCCGAGTTTGGGCCTCTATATCTTGAAAATCCTTTATACGATTGAGTTGTGCCCATGAGAACTTTTTATCAGGATGCTTCAAAGAGTATTTTCCCAAAGTATGAACGAAATCCACTGGGACCTATTTTCCATAAGGTTTGTGCGGGGTCCTTTGGTACATAGGTTCTTTTTGTGATTTACAAGATCGATGTCGTGAACTGGAAGAATCGGTTTACCAGAAGTTGTGTTTTTCCTGGTTTTTTATGTAAAACTATTTTATATTATGTATCTAACAATAAAACACTGAAAACGTTTGTTTTCTATACTTCCACAAAATTTATTATAACTAAGTGACTACAGCTGTTTCGGCAGAGTGCCTTTCTCAAGTGATATAGTTTACAATGTGTTTGCCTTTTTAAGTCTTTAAGGAAGACTTAAAAAGGCAAACACATTGTAAACTATATCACTTGAGAAAGGCACTCTGCCGAAACAGCTGTAGTCACTTAGTTATAATAAATTTTGTGGAAGTATAGAAAACAAACGTTTTCAGTGTTTTATTGTTAGATAAAATGAACTTCCATCAAGTAACGGCCGAATCCATCAATTATATTATGTACATTGTACATAATTTATTTTCAATTTTTTCACCCTGTATATATTAATTTTTCAAAATAGTAATACCACCATTGAAAAGGGCGTAAGAATATGTTTTAGGAAATATTTTGAACTTTTTAGTTATTTTAATTACCATTTAATAAATGCATAACGTATCTTGACATGTACCTATGTGTGGCAGATTCTTGCAAATATTATAATAATTATTGTGCATTTAATGGTAGAAGCATATAATTTGGACCACATATACTACACATACAAAAGTTCAAATTTAGATATGAGGTCATCTCAGACTTTGCCTTTTACAAAAATGGCGAGCATTCAAAATGGCTACTATACATATGTGACTAATAGCACGATAACTTTTGAACGAAAAGTCCAATTTCAGCCAAATTTGGCGTTAAGGCTATTTTTTTATGAATAAGATCGAGGTCTTGAACCGGAAGGGTCGGTTTACCAGAAGTTGTGGTTTTACTGTTTTTTATGTAAAAATATGTTGTTTTTTCAACTATTTCACCCTGTATATATTAATTTTTCAAAAAAAAGTAATACATTCATTGAAAAGAGTGTAAAAATATTTTTTTTGAAAGATTTTGAACTTTTTAGTTATGTTAATTACCATTTAATAAATGCATAACGTATCCTCACATATACCTATGTGCGGCAGATTCATTTTGAATGCCCGGTATTTTTGTAAAAGACAAAATCTGAGATGGCCTCATATCTAAATTTGAATATCTGTATGTGTAGTATCTGTGGTCCAAATTATATGCTTTTACCATTAAATGCACAATAATTCTTATATTATTTGCATGAATCTGCCGCACATAGGTTCATATAGGTACATGTGAAGATACGTTATGCATCTATTAATTGGTAATTAACATAACTAAAGAGCTCAAAATACTCCCTAGAAAATTCTTTTACGCTCTTTTCAACGCCGTTATTAACTTTTTAAAAAAATAATATATACAGGGTGAAAGAATCGGTAAAAAAACAACATGTTTTTACATAAAAATCAGGAAAAACACAACTTTTTATAAATCGATTCTTCCGGTTCAAAACCTTGGTTTTACACATCAAGAACCTATATATCAAATTTGGTTGAAATCGGACTTTTTGTTCAAAAGTTATCGTGCTATTAGTCACATGTATAGTCGCCATTTTGAATTCCCGCCATTTTTGTAAAAGGTAAAATCTGAGATGGCCTTATATCTAAATTTGAACCTTGATGTGTGTAGTATATGTGGTTCCAATTATATGCTTCTACAATTAAATGCACAATAATTCTTATAATATTTCCACGAATCTGCCACACATAGGGTACATGTGAAGATACGTTATGCATTTATTAAATGGTAATTAACATAACTAAAAAGTTCAAAATATTTTCTACAAAATATTTTTACGTTTTTTTTTCAATTGCGGTATTACCTTTTTGAAAAATTATTATATACAGAGGGAAAAAATTGAAAAAAAAACATATTTTTACATAAACAACTAATAAAAACACAATTTCTGGTAAACCGATTCTTCTGGTTCACCACATCCATCTTGTAACTCAAAAAAGAACCTATATACCAAATTTGGTTGAAATCGGACCTTTCGTTCAAAAGTTATGGTACTATTAAACACATATATTATATAGTCGCCATTTTGAATGCCCGCCATTTTTGTAAAAGGCAAAATCTGAGATGGCCCCATATCTAAATTTGAACCTTTATATGTGTAGTATATGTGGTCCAAATTATATGCTTGTATCATTAAATGTGCATTTTATCAAGTTTCTAAATATTATAAGTTTGTTTTAGGATAAAATAAATATTGTAGGTATGTGTAATTGTGATAGATTTTATTAGCCCAAACCATAATATAAATACACGTTGTTCAGGTAATTTAGTTAATAAACTAATTAAAATGAAGCTCCATTGTGCTTAACGTGCTGAAGGTGCCGATACACTAGTCAACAAAATAAACAAAAAAAAATTGGGACTGATGTTAAAATAGCTGTATAGGGGAGTTTAGCGTCCTGAATGCGAATTCAAACACCAAAATGTTCGACCGCGTACCTACCTATATTATATTTTGAGTTATCTTCTTCTTAAAGTGCCGCGCATTTCTGAGTAGGCGTCCACCGTACATTGTCTGGCCAGGTGCAATGTTAGATTTGGAGTTATATAATGCATCAAATATGGCTGTTTATTATAAAAATTCTTATATACTATATAGTAGGTAATTCTACATAAGTTCAGAACTAGAAACAAAAAGGATATAAAGTCTTTTGTAATACACAATTTTGTGCATATCCCAATTTTCTAATAACACTGTTTGGATTAACACAAACACACATTTTATCCTGCATAGTAAAAAACAACGAGGATAGCTCCTGGTTACGGTTCCTAAATATTATAAGTTGTCCTGGTTAATAAATTCCATTAAAAAAAAATCCAATATTGTAATCTAGAACCCAAGGCGTTCACTTTTTTCACCATACATTTCCAAATCTTTCTCCCAATTTGCTGAGCCCTGGAACTGGTAAATCTCCATGAAAAACCGGCTTTATTGCTGAGGTAATATCTGCATATTCAATTTTATGCTTGCTCTTCTTGAAAACCCAGACACTTTTGTGATGCAGGAGTATAATATAATAGTCATCGCCAGTTAACTTGGCGAGACGCACAAACCCAAAATTGCAGAGTGGCTTAGGGGATGATCATCAGTCTTTATGACGACAGTCGTTAAAATGGTTTCGAACTATATAAGTTCAAATTGTTAGGTTTACTGATTAAGGACTACCTTTGGTTTATTGTTTATTTAAATGTTAATGTGTTATTCGTAGACATTAGATATCCCAGTGTTGCCAAATTATGCATAATTTTTAGAAAAAACGTTAATTTGATAAGATCACGCCCCGATATATTACAAATGACTGTTTTAAAAAAAGAATTAGTAAAATACCCATAACTTAAAACTCATAACTCATTTTTTTAACAAATCATAACTCAAAAATCTTACGTGTTAGGAACTTTTTACCATCATAATCATATTCAGAGAGCAAAAATTAACAAAAAACAGCATTTTGCATTCGAGTCGCAAATTGGTTGTAAACTAGTGTAATAGGTACGTTTACGTTTACCTTATATTTGATTACCTACTCTCAGTTGATCCTGGAATTAGCAATATTACCTTAAGCTTCATTTACACTTGGCAAGTTTAATAACTGAATGTACTTACGGCCACTCAACTTTCCAAGTGTAAACAACAGGAAAGTGTACTTGCTAACACTTTCCTGTTGTTTACAAATGGCAAGATTAGTGGCCGCAAAGTAGGTATACCTACTTTCACCCAGTAAACTTATACCTACTCATTTTTGTGTTTGAAATGCATGCTCATGCTCATTATAAATGTGTTTGTTCCTGCTGCTAGGTTAAAAAGCATTTTCCCATTAGTATTCGTAAATTTGTGTAGTTTCCTTTCCAGCTACGTCTTTGTTTATGTCTTTCTATCGTATCATTGCGTTGAAATCGTCTAGTAAAATTAATATGTATATCATTCTTGTGTGTATTTTTTTGAGTTTCTCGTAAAAATCGTTTTTGTCTTCCTCTTTCGCGTTCTCAGTCGGCGCATATGCATTCTTCTTCTTTAAGTTCCATCTTCTATCGAAGGTTGGAAATCATCATGGCAATGCGGACCCTGTTGACCGCCACTCTAAATAGCTCTGCACTACTGCATTCGAACCATTCCCTTAAGTTCTTAAGCCAGGATGTTCTTCGTTTTCCCACATTTCGCTTTCCTCGTATTTTGCCTTGCATAATAAGTTATAATAATGAATATTTTTGCCCTCATCACATGTCCCAAGTACTCAAGTTTGCGCCTTTTGATAGTTAATATTATTTCCGGTTTATTTCATCTCCTTCTAGTCAGTGGTGTCATGGTGCGGGAACGCGTGGGAACGCCGTTCCAGCACTGGTTAAGAAAAGAAAAAAAAATAAAGAATTTAGGTTTTGTAAATAAATCACGGATTATAGAAAACGCTCTCTATATTTCGATACAGTACAACGATTCACTCCGCCGCGCCCTCCATGAGTCGTTGTACTAGGCCTACTACTGCCTAATGTACGAAAACCAACATATTTTACTTGTAAAAAAGTTAAAAAAAGTGTGTTCCTGCACTGCTAATTTTGCCATGACACCACTGCTTCTAGTTACTTCCACGTTTGACATTCTTTGGATCCAAGATATTGGTAGGATTCTTCTGTAACCCCAAAATTCAAAGACGGCCAACTTATTTAAATGGACTTGTTTTAATGTCTCCGCTTCCAAACCGTAAATAAGAGTAGAGAACACGTAATACCGAAGCATCCTTAGGGAGCGTTCAAGTATTACGTAACGCAATTTTTGAAGATTTTTGACCCCCTCCCCCCCATGTAACGCACCGTAACGTTTTTATGTACCCCCTCCCCCTACCTAAACGTTATGTAACACCCAAGTGACCATTTGAACCTAAATGAAAAACTAGGTTGCGAAAAGTACCGGAAGCCCGGTAAAAGAACTTTGTTATTATTTTAATCGCATTTGAGGTAATAATAAAAACTTACGATCATCATCCAGCCTCAAAAGTCCACTGCTGAACATAGGCCTTCTCCCCTCGTTTCCAAATAAGTCTAACCTGCGCCGCTCTCATCCAGTTTTTATTTAGCTTTCTTACGGCATCTGTCCATCTTGTAGGCGGTCAACCGACGCTTCTCTTGTCTTCTCTTGGCCTCCATTCCAATAACCTTTTTGTCCATCGCCCATCTGTCATTCTGGCTATGTGTCCTGCCCATCTCCACTTCAACCTGGCTATCCTTTTGATGACGTCAGTCACCTTTGTTCTTATTCTCCTGATATCTTCGTTTTTGATTTTGTCTCGCAGAGTTATTTCTAACATTGACCGCTCCATTCTCCTCTGCGTTACTCTTAGTTTGGTAGCCGAGGCTTTAGGTAAGGTAAGTGTTTCTGATCCGTACGTCAAGACTGGGAGGACGACGCACTGATCAAATACCTTTCTCTCTTTAGGCATGTGGACAACTCACTTTTAAAAGTTTCTCTCAGTTTTCCAAATGCTGCCCACCCAAGAACGATTCTTCTTTTTAGTTCGTGTCTGGTTATCCCTGCCAATCGTAATTTCATGTCCCTTGACATGAAATATGTCCAAAACTAGGAATAATAATCTTTTATTACTAACTTTACATTTACATTTACATTTTCCCCGCTTGGCCCCATCCTTACATACATTTTTGGCTTCATCCTTTATTGTTCTTCTCATGCATTCTTCTATTTTATCTTTTTTAATAAAAACTTAAAATAAAATAACATATTTATTATTTCAATATTTTATTTTGCTTAGTAAAAATTTTTGTATAACAAATAATATACGATGTTGCTAGTAGTTTCGGAAAAATAGTGAAAGAAATTTGTAAAACTTTTTGTTCTTCAACGCCCTGTATCGTGAAAACGCATGCCGTTACAAAAATTTTATACTAAGCAAACCCCAATTATTTTTCAGTTTTTCACCTGTCTTATAGATCGTGTTACCTTTTTCTGAAACACCCTGTATATAAGAAGGCACTTTGGAATAAAATTATTTCTGTCCTTGTTTTAATCAATTTTAAAAAACGCTGAGACCCGTAGATTTTCATATATAAAAATGTGTGCTTTTTAAACATAAATTTAAATGTACAGGGTGATTCATGCAAGCCTACCGTACTCCATAAGCTTTATTTTTAACACCCTGTATATTTTTATATTTTTAAAAGCTGCTTAACAATCTGATTTTATGGTCTTTATGAATAATTCAGGGTGATCATTTAAAATTATAATGTATGGAAACCACTTATGGAATAAAATTGTTGCCATGTGTCATTATTTTAGAAAATTATAAAAACGCTAGGATACGTTAACTTTTAAATTCAACTATGGACTATTTAAACATAAATTTGAATATACAGGGTGATTCACTCAAGTCTAGCATAGTCCATTATCTTTAATTTTAATTAAACACCCTGTATATTTTTGTTTTTAGAAGCTGCTTAACAACACCATCTCAAAAATGTGTATTATGTACGGTCTATTATGAATAATGCAAGGTGAAATTTTGAAATTATGTATAATTTTCGTTAAGATATTAATCACAGAAAACTTTGAAATTAATAATTCAGGAATCACACTTTAAATAAGGGGATGATTTTTTTTAATATCCATCAATTTTCTAAACTAAGTATCAATATACTGGGTTTTGTATTTAATGCTTTTTATTTAAAGACATTTTTAAATAATTTGAAAATTTGCGTATTTAAAACATTAATGAGTACCTACTGCAGAAAACGATTTCAGAAAACATACATGATTTATGAACATGTAGTTCCCTCTGCAACCTCTTAAATAACATCTGTATCTTTTAATATTTTGTTGTGGAGAGAGGTCCATCTAATTACTGCAACCACATGTTACTGTGCTTCATCGGTGTTACAAATTTTAAGATTTTTTCACTTGAATAGGTACTATTGTCCTGTTGTCGGAACATGAGCGGAGCGTGAGGGTGCAACATAATACAATTGAGGGGTCTATGTAAAACATAAAAGAAATTCCGTAGTTTTTTTCATCTAAGTTAAAAAGGAATGTTACGTAACGCGCTGTTCGAACCCCCCTCCCCCCATGTAACGCGCCGTAACGTTTTACAAGACCCCCTCCCCCCAAACTGCGTTACGTAATACTTGAACGCTCCCTTAGGTGTAGTTCTAACCTTATATCCCGACAACAAAGAAACTTTTTAAGTTTAATGAATGATGCACGTGCTATTTCATGCTATTTCAATACGTGTCTTAATTTCTTTGGTTTGGTCTACATTTGATGTTATCCATGCTCCTAAGTATTTGTAGTTATCCACACTCTCAATTAGAGTATCTTCCATAGTCAATTAGATGTTTGCGTGTGCTTATTTAGTCATGATCAAGCATTTAGTTTTCTTTAAATTTGTCTTCATTCCGTATTCATGACAGCGTTCATTAAGGCATTACGTTCTGTAAATCATTGTTGTTATCCGTTATTATTACTGCATTGTCTGCAAAACGTAAGTTGTTCAAAACTTATCCCTTGATAGATATACCTTCTATTGAATCTGAAAGCGCTTCTTGAAATACCGCTTCACTGTAGACATTGAAGAGTAGTGGGGACAGCACGCAACCCTGACGGACTCCTCTCTGTATTTTGATATCTTGGGTGTCCTGGTTGCCAACTCTTATCTTGGCAGTTTAATTCCAATATATCTGTACCTCAGAGCTAAACTGTATTAACTCACAAAATTAAAATTTTACAGGAGAGCAGTTTAAAAGAAATATAAAGAGTCAATTTTAAATACAATTTTTATTTCTTTTCCTTCAAATATGTGATAAACACTATTTGATAAGTATAAATTGTACCATGATACTATAAATAAAGTTATTTATAGTATCATGAATTGTACTAATATTACTGTTTTTGTTATTTTTATACCTCTTTAATTTTTTGAAAAAAGATGGAGTTAATACCTACTGTTTGCCATGAAAACAATTACCATGTTCGGCAGATAATATAATGGTAAGTTGACACACGTGAAAAAATAATCCGGAGATAATACAATACATGAGACAAAATTTAGTCAAAAACACTTCTTTTTTTTTTGTAAAATGAAATAATAGTCCATTCTTTCACGGTTTTTGCTCTAAATTTTAAAGAACCGCTTGAATTGACATGAAATTTGGCCCACTTATAGCTTACATGTCAAAGAAAAAAAGTGACATTGTGCCGATGTGTGCTTTTGCCTTGGGGGTGACTTTCACCCCCTATTGGGGGTGAAAAATATATGTCCAAAATAAGTCCGGAAATGGGTAAACTGACTAATTTTAAGTAACTTTTGTTCTATAGAGCTTTTTCGCCAAGTCAACACTTTTCGAGTTATTTGCGAGTGAATATGTTCATTTTTCAACAAAATAACCACATTTTTAGACGCTTTTTCGCAAATAACTCAAAAAGTAAGTATTTTGTCGAAAAAACGTTCTTAGCAAAAATATAGTTTATAAAAAATTAAAAAAAAATGGTGTACGCGTTAGGTCTCTGGATCTCGTAGAACCGGGGTTATAGCCAATGATAAATAGATTCATATTCACCAAATTTTAAATAGAACATTTCGACGTGCAATATCCAAAAAATTAAGCACTTTTTGGGGAAAACCCATTATAACTTTTTTATAGTGTTTAAAAAAAGCTTTATTTTTGTTTTTACAAAAAGTTTCTAGCATTAAAGTTAAGCAAGTTACGCTCAAAATAAAGTTGGTCCCTTTTGTTTTTTCAAAAAAAAAAAAAAAAAAATTGGGAAGACCACCCTCTAATTAGCAACTTAAATGAAATTAATCGTTACCGCTCCACAAATTATTTTACTTATGTTGTGTTTATATAATCTGTAAGTTTCATCGATTCAAAGTGCTAAGTTTTGAAAACATTTGGTTTCAAAGTAAAATTTTTAAAAATTTAAATTTTGAAAAATATGCTTTTTTTCAAAATAACTTAAAAATTGTTAGAGATACCAAAAATCTCGAAAAACAAAAAAAGTCAGATTTGCCTTTCTCAATATCATGTATTTTTTTGGTTTTCTGTTAGACAAAAATTGATTAAGATTTGGTGTTTCTAAATTTGCATACATTCCTGATCACTGACTCGTTCAACCCCTTTTAACTACAGCCCTTTCAATAATAAGGACTTTGAACCGATGAAACTTACAGATCATATAAACAATATATACACGAGTCAAGAAACTTTTGAAATCGTAACGATTAAGTTCATTTAAGATACTAATTAGGGGGTGATTTTAACGATTTTTTTACCAAAACCAAAAGGGACTAACTTTATTTTGAGCGTAACTTGTTTAATTTTGATGCTAGAAATTTTTTTTATAAAACAAAAATAAAGCTTTTCTTAAACACTTTAAATAAGTTTTAATGAGTTTTCCCCGAAATGTGCTTCATTTTTGGTTATTTCACGTTAAAGTATTCCATTTGGAATTTGACGAATATGAACCTATTTTTTATTAGCTATAACTCTGCTTCTGCTAGGTGTAGAGACGTGATATATACACCATTTTTTTTTTAATTTTACAGGCTATATTTTTGCTAAGAACATTTTTTCGACAAAATATTTACTATTTGAGTTATTTGCGAAAAACCGTTTAAAAGCGTGGTTATTTTGTTGAAAAAATGAACATATTCACTGCCAAATAACTCGAAAAGTATTGACTTAGTGAAAAAACTCTATAGAACAAAAGTTACTTAAAATTAGCCAGTTTATCCATTTCCTGACTTTCTTTGGATGAATATTTTTTCACCTCCAAGAGGGGGTGAAAACCACCCCCAGGGCAAAAGCACATATCGACACAATATCACTTTTTTTCTTTGACATGTAAGCTATGTGTATGCCAAATTTCATGGCAATCCAAGCGGTTCTTTAAAATTTAGAGATTTTGCAATATTTTACCGTTAAAGAACGGACTATAAACAATTACTATAAAACAAAGTGAGTAAACAAAACTAACAAAAAACGAAATTTCAAGTATCATGGGTGTTGTTCACTTACAATTATTTTGAAAAATTTTTATAAATCCTCATCTACTTTATCGGAGTGGGATAAATTTTTATAAAAATTGTGAAATTCCTTTGGTTTAACGCGAATTACAGGCAGGGCCGCAGAAAACACAACACTCCTATGCTTTTTCTCATGAGGATCTTTCAGTGCGTCACAGTTTTTCGATTTCTTTCTAACGCATTAAATTGTATGTGACAGAAAAAAACGCACGTCGGTGATTACAATTCGTCGGTGATATTTATAACATTTATTCTAGTTGTCAACAAATGGCGCTATATTAGAAAAAAAAAATATTTACGAATTATGTAATATATCTACGAATATAATCTGTACAATTTATAAGACTATACAAATCAAAGAAAATACCATTTTATAAATGCAATAAACACAATTGATTTGTTTTTATGCCAAATTGCAAATAAAATGTGACAACTGTCAGATTTAACTAAAATGACATGTCACTAAAATGTATTATTATCACGGACTTACCTTTTTTTCTATCTTGTGATGCACTGAAAAATGCTCATGAAAAGAAGCATAGGATTTCTATTAAGATCAACAGATGGGAATGTTTCCGAACTACGAACTAAAATTAGTTTTGAAAAAAGTAATCCTAAATTATCGCTACAAACTTCCAAGTGGACAATATCTGACATACGAAAGTCTATATTCTGCTGAGTTTTTTTCCTTATAATAAAAGGTGAACAGTTGTTGTTGTAAAGAGTCTTAAAAACCTTGAAGTCAGTTAGTTCTACTTCTATTTATTTTCCAAAGAATACTGAGTACCAGTAGCACACTGCTGTTAATACTTCTTACAGGTGCAAGTGATATTAACTCCACTAATACTATTGATAATACTTTTATTTTGCTGAGTATTAAGTGTAAACGACTGTTTAGCTCGGAACTACGAATTGACTTAATACACTTTAACATTGCCTATCTTTGGAACCACATTAAATAGGATTTAATATCGTATCGCATATGAAAGATGTGAATTCTGTTACGTAGAAAGTGAAATAATACAATTTTTCAAAAAAATGGAGTTAATACAGTTTAGCTCTGAGGTACACATATGTATATTAGATATAATTTTCACATCACGACTGTCAATATTTTTGCTTTTTAATATAGGTATCTACAAGCTTTTTATGTTGAACTTTATTAAATGCCTTTTCAAAGGCTACAAAATATAAGTACATATCCTGATTCATGTCCATGCATCTCTGGGCCAGCACATTCAAGCCGAACAAAGCATCTCTTGTGCTCATACTATTTCTAAAGCCAAATTGTGTGTCACTAATTTATATATTCAAGAGTTTTAACAATTATTCTGCTGTGTATTATTTTCAAAAATGTTTTAAGTGTGTGACTAATTAAAGATATTGTTCTGTGATCTGAGCAGGTTGTTGCACTTGACTTTTTGGGAAAGGTCGATTGCAGCCCAGGGGCGGCCCGTCGGGGTAGGCAAGGTAGGCGCTGCCTACCCTCTTCAAATGTAGTACAATAATATAAATTATTAATATAAATTACTTATTTCAAAATTGTAATTTATAAATTTTGACACAATATCTACAATAAAATAGCAAAAATTATCCAAATTATTTTTAAAAATATCCAAAAAATTTTCTCCGTAGTTATAATTATTGTACGCTCCTTGTAGTATCAGTAGTACTGTATAGATTCTATATTCTCCTTTGTCAGGCACTCGGGAACGTAGCCTGAAATAGAACGACGCCAACACCGAATTGACGTGCGATCTCTTTCTGTTTACGCGAGCAGGCCTGCTGCAGGTCTGCTCGTAGCGACCGTATTCTACGATTTTGAACGGGCGGATAGGCACAGAGTCTTATAGCCGGACCTACAAAATTTTATCAGTTGCTTCTCTTGTGTCTTGTGAAACTGTTTTAAAATAATTGTTTTTTGATTTTGGCTGTTATTAGTAGGTTAAGTATTGAATAAAACTAGGTAGGACAATTTAAATTTGTTTATGAAAACTGAATAATGTGTTATTAGATTATATAGATAATTAAAAATTTAAAGCGAGGTTAATTGTTAACTTATCAATTTATTCGAATAGTAAATTATTATTTGATACATAAATAAAATAAGTAATATTTGACGTTGTTGAAACGTAGGTGTGTTAGTTTTATTGGTGGAAAAACTTTAGTCATCGAATATGAATATTTTAAACGATGTAATATGCAGTTTGATCGAGACGCCTTTTTCAAGGCGCCAAAATCAAGAAAGATTAGTAATTATTTCAATGGGCCGGCCTTTACAAAATTTAACAATTTTATCCACAGATAAGACAAAAGACAATCAACCATTTTCGAGATCGTTTAAAACAATATGGTATGAAAATCATAAATGGCTAAGCGGAAGTTATTTTAAAAATTCACTTTTCTGTTGGCCTTGTCTGTTGCTCTCAAATTTGAAGCAAAATGTTTGGGTGAATCAGGGATATTCAGATTTGAAAAATTTATCAGCTAGTGTAAAAAAACATGAATCTTCGAAAGAACCTTTAAACAATTGCTTAGATTTAAAACGGTTAGAAAAAAATAAACAAACTACTGACAGTGCTTTCGCTGGACATATTTCTCTATCTAATAAGATATATAATGAAGAAGCTGAAAAAGATTGAAGAAGTTGAAGAAATTGATGTTACAATTCTTTTAGCAAAACAAGAACTTACATTTCGCGGTCGTGATGAGAGCCATAATTCTTCAAACATGGGTAATTTTAAAGAAATTTTTAATTTAGTAGTTAAACGCGATCAGGAAATCCAGGATCATGTTAAAAAATAGAAGGGGTGTTCACGGGTTTGTCAAAAACAATACAAAATGATTTAATAGATTGTCTTGCCGATTACGTAAAAAATGAAATTTCAACAGAAATTAATGAAAGTCAATTTTTTTCTATACTAGCTGACGATACTACTGATATAACCGAAAAATCACAGTGTACTTTAACAATCCGTTTTGTTAACAAAGTTGGTCAGGTAACAGAAAGATTTTTAGGGTTTTTTGATGTTAGCGATAATAGATCTGCAGACGCTCTATATAGTTTAATTTCAAACGTGCTTGAGCCATATGATTACAAAAATAAATTAATTGCTCAATTTTACGATGGTGCAAGTGTAATGGCTGGCTCTTTAAACGGATTACAATCAAAAATTAAAGTAGATGCTCCAAAAGCAATTTTTACACATTGTTGCGCTCATAGATTACATTTAGTATTGCAAGACGGCTCAAAATGTATTACAAATTGTAGGATATTTTTTGTCGCCTACCCGAAGTATATGTGTAGCCTACCCGCATACTGAGGTCACAAGCCGCCACTGTTGCAGCCATTGTCTGAGGATTGTGGTAGTCTGATATATTAGATTAAAGAGTTCAACCATTATATCAATAATATCTTCATCAAGTTTTAATAATTCGATGATTTCGATGGGCACATCATCTGGTCCAGTAACTTTACCCTTTTTTGTGTTTTTAATGGCATAGATGACTTCTTCTCTTAATATTGGTGATATGCATATGTAGGTATGGTGATAAGCATATGCATTAATGAATGTTAAATTAGATTGCTTGATGTTCTTTATTCTAGCATAAAATAGTCTTCAATATATTGAATTGGTTTAAAATCTATCACCTTGTCCATACGTCTACCATTACGACCCTGTTTGACATCTCCGGAATAAAACGTAAAACATCGTGTATTTATGTTTTTACTATTGCCCCTTGATTTTTTCCACCGAATTTCTTGTAACGCCAAGATTTCGATGTTGTACTTTTCCATCTCAATCGCCAGCACTTCCATTTTACCGGTTCGTAATAAAGTCTTAATATTCCATGTCACTCTTTCCTGTTAGTTTTACTTTTATTTCGATTTTTGTTTGTTTTTCCTTGCGCACTTCACCGCTTCCTGATTCATAGCCAATTTTCGTTCCTGATTTTTATCAATTGCTGTGTTTTCCTTATAGTGCAGTCACTGCAGGTTTTCACCTCCGATTTCGTTGAACCTCCATCGATTTTCATGAAAATTGGTGAGTAATTAGAGGATACCTCAAGGAACAAATGTGACATGATGCCAACTTGCGCTTTTACCCTGGGGGTGGATGCCACCCCTTCTCGGGGGTGAAAATTATTTTATTAAAAATAATACCATAAGTCCATGAGGGACAAATTATAAGCAAAATTTGTTATATAAAGTTATTAAAATAAATCAACACTTTTTGAGTTATTAAAGACCAAAGATTTTATTTTTTCGTAAAAAAATGCATGCTTTAAATCGGGTTTTCACGTATAAATCAAAAACTATAAGCTTTTACAAAAAGTTATTATTACTGAAATTGAAGATAATAAAAAATTGAATACATTCCTCGTATAAAGAACTAAACTAATGTTAGTTCAAAGTGAGTTATTGGCAATTGAATGTGTATTTTTTTCGACGAGTACTCAAATCTAAGTATTCAAGCTTAAATAACGGGAAAAGAATGCAATATATAAAATACTCCTGCTAAACATTTGTCAAGTCAAAGTACTTCGGAATATCAAATGAGCTTCAGAACAAGGCAATAGCGTCAAAATTAAGCAAGTTATAATGAAAATAAAACCGAAAAAAAAAATGAACCGTTTCGATTTTTTTAGGAAAAAGTGAAAAATAAAACACACACCATTTCCACAAAAATTAAGATTTATAGTAATCCTTACAAGAACTTCTTTATATTAGTATAAGTAATGTTTTCGATAATTTTGACCGGTTTAGAATGTATATTTTTGAAAAAAATATATAATTTACAAAAATCATAATTTTTAAAATTATTGTAATTCTCATATTCTTTTGATAATAACTCCAAAAATACTCAATATACGTAAAAAATTATATATAACCAAATTTTAGTTTTTTCTGTACCAAATATTTTACTTGTTTTACTATTTCTATAGGGTAAAAATTAACCGAGATAGAAACGTTTAAATCTTAAATTTTGCTGAGGGAACCATGCAACCGGGGTCATTAAACCTTTTATTTTTTAAAAAAGTAAGGGGTTTAGAAGATTAGGTTTAACGTGCATAAATAGCACTTGGAATTAACTTTCAAACAATTTTTAGATAAACCTGATATCGTAAACACGAACGGAGTTATAAAAAAACAATAACATTTTTTGGAAAAAATTTTAAAAGATAAATTTTGAAAAAATTTTGAAGCCTACATTTTAACGCTATCAACATGTTCGGGGGCTCATTTGATAGATATTTTTAAGTACTTTGACAAATCTTTAATAAGTTTATGTTACAAAATGCATCAATTTCCCGTCATTTCAGCTTGAATACTTAGAGTTTTTTACTCGCCGAAAAAATATACATTCAATTACCTATAACTCACTTTTAGTTAACATTAAAAGGTTTTTCTAGTAAGGGATTTATTTCATTTTTTATTAGCTTCAATTTTGATAATTATAACTTTCTTGTAAAAACTTACACTTTTTGAGTTATTGATGAAAAATTGGTTAAAACGTGCATTTTTCTCAAGAAAAATTAAAATCTTTGTTCTTTAATAACTCAAAAAGTTTTGATTTATTTTAATAACTTTATATAACAAATTTTGCTTGAAATTTATCCCTTTATCGAATTATGGGGTTATTTTTAATAAAATAATTTTCACCCCCGCGAAGGGGTGGCATCCACCCCCAGGGTAAAAGCGCAAGTTGGCACCATGTCACCTTTGTTCCTTGAGATATCCTCTAACCACTCACCAATTTTCATGCAAATCGATGGAGGTTCAACGAAATCGGAGGGAGATAATAGCTCATGTCCACCTTCAGTGACTCCACTATTAGTTTTTTGAAGTCGTACGGTTGTCGGAATTTTGGTACGCTGCTAAAAATGTGGTCAAATTAAATTAAATGGAATACAATAAATAATAATACAATTTCAACTTATTATTAATAATGCGCCTATAAATTAAATTATGTAAACAATTTATACTGACGATAGGTAGTACCTACCGTCTTTACGTACAACCCCGGTATTCTTCGTTACCAGCAGAATTTGGTACTACAACACACTATCGATGGTATGCCCCTGGTAGCGGTACCTCTACCTGTTTTACGCTTACCACGTCATCATGTCTCTTTCTTCTCCCAGGTAAAAGACAAAAGCCGATCTCGTACTGACTAAATCAAATCACCTGCGAAGGCATTACCTGCATTCCTATCTCAAAGATGGCCGTGAAGTGCTAAAGAATGCGTGCAAAGAGTAAATATCGAAACGAGCATTGAAATTACTGTTAGAGCCATAAGATGTGCACTTGTTTGTGATCTGTCGACTTGATAAATTAGCGAAAAACTCATGAGTTCAAGAAACTCTTCATATTTGACGTTTGGAGGATTTAACTAGGATGAGGATGGTTTTTAATTGTGTTTATGTGGAACGTGATTAAGAACTTTGTTGACTGTTTTGTTTCTTTTTCTCGCTGGTGGAATGTGCGTTTTTTATGTTAAACTCGGCATGAAATCGTGATTTTAGTGGAACATTTGTTTAAATAATGCAGATATGGACGGTGTTTAGGAAAGTGACCAATCTGAGAATTTTTTTCTGCGAACTTCTTCGAAAACGTCGTTGTGGGCTAATATGATTTTCGAAAAAAATTTCCAGCTTCGAACATGTCACACCGAGATTTTACTGAGGTATGTATGAGATAGATATCGGAGAGTTTGATTAGGCATGTAAAACGTAAAGCAGTTTAAAAAAAATCAAGATTTTCTCTTGACCGTCTGATTCTCTTTTATCGCATATCTCCATCTTCGTTACAGTCTGTAGTTTTTTTTTATTTTACTTTTGGAATTTCCAATGCTGATGATTTTCTATTTCTAGAATTCTTTTAGAGATATGAAATTGTTATTATTTTTATAAAATTGCAATAAATCATAGCATTCATAACAATAATTTACAATTCCAATTTTGCTGCTTACTTGGATGCAATCTACCTTTTTCTGTACTTTCAGAATTTTCAGTGCTGATAATTGTTTTTATCTCACTGGTCTGTTCATTTAATAGAATTCAATTGTTATCATTCTTATAAAAATGCAATAAATCTTTTTGCGAAAAAAAAACGGAAATACTGGATGTATTTATAGTAGGGAAGCAGGGCCGCCGCTAAGGTGTTGGCCGTCCGTGTGCAACTTAATATTTGCCGCCCCCCTTCCAACACTTTAGAAATATGTATATACATACTAGTACCTATTTAAAGAAATGTGCAGAAGATGCATAACAATAATCATTTGTAAATAGGTAAATACTTGAACATTTAGACTAATATCCATGATCCAAGGTCCATTATAGATATCCTAATATCCTAATTTAAACGTCCATTTAATTAAAATAAACATAAATACATTAAGTGAAGATTCTATGTCAAATTTTGGACTTTAAAGGATTTTGATAACCACGTTTATTTTACTTACTTAAAATATCTTGCCACACCACAACAGAACATATGAATTTGAATTTCCAAATTTTATTTTTAAGGATTTTGCTAAAGTTCTTGTATTCACATTCATTTTGTTATTATTTTGCAATTTTTCTAAAGCATCATAATATATTTCACTTACTGTCTGGGTTTTTGTGCAGTTGCATCTATCCCACTCTCCCATCACGTGTCCGACAATGCTTCGATGTCAACTTTGGAATGTGCTTTAATAAAATGTTCCATCAAATATTCGAAGAGGAATAAAATACATATAGTTCCTGTAAAGTACTAAAAAAATCCACCGACTCAAAACTAATTTTTATTCCTACATCATTCACCGCCAGATTTAAACTATGCGCAGAACAGAAAAAAATCTATAAATGATAAATGAAACGCATTTTAGTATTATCAGGAAATAACAATAATTATTGTTTGGATTATTAGAATTTAGAATTAGAATTAGTTTTGTAGCATTACTAAGTATTTAATTATTTGAATTGGTTTTCGTTTAAAAAAAAGTATTATCATTAGTGGCCTGCTTTTGGCCGCCCCTATTGTTGGCCGCCCGTGTGCGATGCACACTTTTGCACACATGGCAGCGGCGGCCCTGTAGGGAAGGGAAGTATGCTAAATTTGCAGTTACTCAAACGTTATGGGGACCGATTGGGTTATGAAGAGTAGGTCCTAAAACCAAAAAAAGTTAAATAAAGTTTTCCATAAAGTGGAGGGACTTTCAATGATTTAATTTAATTTTCCATTTCAAACAATCGTTTTTTTTATTATAGCGCCATCTATCCATAATTCGAAAAATGTCTCTAATAAAAGTTGCTTATTTTTACGTAAAGAATCCAAATCTGCAATAAAAATTGGAGGCTCCTATTTAAGATTTTAAATTAACTCCCCACCCCACCTCCGTGGGGGGTTGTGTTTGGTGCCATTCGATAGATTGTTTAAAAATATTGTATCGGGTCGTGTTTGGTGTCATTCGATAGATTTTTCAAAAATATTGAATACGTGTATTTTTCAGTTTTTTGAAATCGATCTTGTTCATTTCGCGAAATATCGCGGAATTCCTATTTAAAATTTTAAATTTACCACCATCCCTCTCCGTGGGGGTCGTATTTGGTATCATTCGATAGATTCTTGAAAAATATTGAACACGTATTTTTTAGTTTTTCGATCTGACGTTCATTTCGCGAAATATTCGCTTTTTCTTTGTGAATTGGCGACTCACCCATTTCTTTCCGCCCCGCTCAAATCGTCAGATTTTTTAAATATATGTACACTCTTTTGCATATACTTAACTTACCTTATCTTAATCTGACGATTTCGAGTTTTTGTAAAGATAGATTTTTTTCGGACCCCCTTAACGACTGTGTTAAGAGCCATTAGAGAGTTATTGCCAACGTCTTTTAAGTCGACCTGTAATAAAAGATCCTTTATTTTGACATATAAGCATGCGCAGTATTGCGTCTTTTATTTTTGTCTTTTAATAAAATACAGGCCGCCTGTATTTAAGGAAAATTAGAGGACACCTTTATTTTAATAAAAGTTCCTTTATTTTGACATAACGTGTCAAAAATGTGAAGAAAGTTGTAACTTCACTTGTATTTTGAATTTATCTTGTCGCTTATTTGGATTGATAATTTATGTATTGTGGGATTGATATTTGATTAAACTTTCATCATTAAAGTTGTATGTTGGGTTTTATTTATTAAAAACAACTCTAAGTAATATTCTGAGATATAGATTATTGATGTTTTGACCCAAACGAATATAGAAAAGAACATTTTATTGAAGCTTGAGTTATTACAAGAAGTTGTAAAAAGGAATATTACGTAAATAATTTTAAATTGTTACTAATTACAATGATCAGACTTAAAATATCAGTAACTCATTTATTAAACTCAATATATTTTACATTTTTCTATAGAAATAAATATTTATTGAAGATATAAGAGATTGAAGATAAAAGATCAATAAATTTTAATGAAAGTTAGGATTTGTTAAAATTCTAGATTCAAAATAGAGTTCTATTCAACAGATATATAACAACAGGTTAACAAAATAAAACAAAGGTTCAAGTATTTATTTTTGAAAATTTAATCTTTTATAGATTAGAATCTATAAAGTTTTTAATCAAAAGTATTAATACACTTTCATTTTCATGTCATCTTCTTCTTTTGGCTCTTATCCGTTTCGAATGTTGGAAATCATATAGCAATCGTAACCTTGCTAGCTGCGATTCGAAACAGTTCCATTGATATATTCTCCCTCTACCAGGTCTTCGCTTACCTTTGACTGTACCTTGCAATATGTACTGCAGCAGGGAGTAACGGTGCTGATTTATCATATGTGTCCCAGATACTGCAGTTTTATGCGTTTAATGGTAAACACAATCTCCAATTCCTTCTTCATTCCTCCTTGTTCGTGATCCATTTCATGCCATCAGTATTTGTTTATTTAAACATTGCCAAAAAAATTAATAAAAACCAGCATAAAGCTTAATTCTTCTATTATCTTTTTGTATATCGGGAAGTTTATCTGACAGATTAGAGGTCTTTTCATTTTCAGATAACTAATTATTGGGAAGTTTATATAACAGTATCCTTAGTATCTGTCTTTTCAGCTCCGGATAACTAGTTAACGGGAAGTTTTTCTCTGTCAGATATCTATTAGTATCTAATCTGTCAGATAAACTTCCTGATAACTAGTTATCCAGAGGTGAAAAGAAAGAAAGAGAGGGCCATAATGGATAAAAGATCAAACGCCAATAGCATGTATGTACATATTTATAAATTTATTATTTAAAACCTGCTAATGATCATAAAATACTTAAAATCAGTCACCAATATAATATTTATATTTATTTATAAATTTATTAACAAACTGCAGTCCAATAAAAATAAAATTAGTTTAAGCGCTAGCTTTAAATGTCGAACAATAATTTTAAACAAACACACACACAATTTAGTCGCATTAGATTATGTAAAACTGAACAAGCTGATATTATTCTTTGAATAAAAGGTAACTTGCATCTCATTACATATGGTAAAATGGGAAATCTCTTCACAATACCAAATGTTCTTTCAATAACAACTCTTGAAGGGATTTGTGATGGATTATAAAAACACAACTTGTCTGAAAATTCTGGAATGGTGTCATTCGGTAGTTGTAGTTGAGGAATGGATATCCACTATTCCCTAATAATATATTCTCCAGAAATTCCCCATTACATATACCCATAATCAGTGCTGTTTTTGTAACAATATAGGTTCCGGTACGCAATGTTCTGGAGGGTCTGGGAAGTGTTGATACGGGGGTCCGCCCCCGGAGAAACTTTTTAAATTTAGCCTCAATAAAGGCGTTTTAAAGTTATTTGGGAGCAAGGAAAAAATTCAGGAATTTGTCTATAATTTTGTTGTTTTTTTTTATTTTTCCCAAAAGGTACCGGTACGGCGTACCGGCGCGTACCGTCACAAAAACAGCACTGCCCATAATGCATAAGTATTTAAAAACTCCTAAAATAGTATTTCCAATTTATTGCACTTCCATATTATTGAACGATGAGTATTATGGGATATATTATGTTGTTCTCTAAACATCTTTAAATGACAAAATAATTAAATTTAACGTTTTACTCTTCAATTATCTTATTTTAATTTATATCGACAAATGGAATTTTATAGGTTATTTTTATATTTACAAAAATATTTCATGTCATTTGTCAAAATAAAAGATTCTTTAACTGCGTTTGCAATACCACTCTTTTAGACCCGTCCTGTATTTGTCCTTTATTAAAGTATCCTGTAATAAAGGATCCTTTATTTGCCGGTGGCAATAACTCTCTAATATATGGTGGAGGTATATTTATTTACAGGGTACAAGGTTTCTCCCTATGTGATACCTAATCTGACGTGCTCGAGTAACTACAAAAATCCCCGCTTGGACTTCCCTACCATTAGTAGAATACACATTTTTGGTTTTCAGTTTAATGATTCCATCCTTAATTCTTTTATTGTACCGTTTTTTCTTTTAGTTTAAATTTCTGATTTTTTTAGCGTCTGTGTCTTTTGTTACTGTATATTTCATCAGTAATTTACTACTATAGATAGTTTTAATTGCTCATCGCATCTCGCATCTCTGGTCCCAAACATATTTCTAAGCGGATCTTACAACAGTCGTGCTAAAGGACCAGAGCCGGAATTAAGTCTGTGGGGGCCCCTGGGCAGAATTGGTGTGGAGGCCCTACCTCCTACCATTAAAAAAATATTGATCTACTTTTATAAATATAATTTTAAATAATAAAAAGTACAAGAGCTGTAACTTGTTACAGTAAAATATTAAAAATAATAGTAAGATGTATGGTTAAAGTCCGGGAACTTTTCGAAATATTTTAATTGAAAATTTCTTGATTATGTGGGACATAAGTTGCATTTAGACATCGTGGCCAATGCTCATTGTAGAAAGATGAGTCAAACACTATTGGCCCATCATAGACCGAAGTCGATTTTTAATTAACTTAAATTTTAAGAATGATCTCTAACCACTGCAGTTAGTTAGCATCAGAACTAAATATTAACAAAGTGTCACCTCAACATTTGGAAAAGCATCATTCATATTCTTTTTTTAGCAGTTGGTACATTTGAAATTCTTTGCTTATATTTGATGAGCTGATTTCCTCTTAAATGAATTGAAGAATCTTACAAACTGTACCAGATGGACACATAAATTTTCATCTAAATCATTGCTATAAATGTTGGTAAGCTTTAGTGAGTGAGCTTCAATTTCATTCAGAGTTAAATTTTCCAATTTTCCAAAATGATGTAAAAATCCAAAATTGGAATGGATGGAATCATATGCAGAAAGCCTCTGACTTAGACGTAATCTATAATAGCGATAAAATTTTGAGTTCTAAACTTCCCCGATGTTCTCATATCTTTCGAAATTGTCACGTCTTGACTGTAAAATTTGTATAAGTGATCTAAGTGCTGCCACTCCTGAATTAAGGTCAATATTTGGATCTTGAAGAATACGACTTGTGCTGTTTGTCCTCTCTGATATCCTCTCTGTTTCCAGTAAACACATTCGATTATAGGTACAACAAACCATTTGCAATGAGTTTTAAATTGTTGCTCATAGTCTTCCGAAATTTTGGATAATGCTCCTTTAATCTAATTATAACCTTTAACTAGTTAAAGGCATCCTTTGCCGATCTATGCATGAAATTAATGCACGTATTGCTAATAAAATATTGACGACATCGAAATTATTAGACAAAAGAAATAAAGTGACTATTTACAGAACATTGATTAGACTTATAGTAACCTATGGCTCAGTGGCGGCTCTTGGCTTTAGGGACAGGGTCGGCAAGGTTTTGTCTCCAAATGCTTCAATTTCATAGATCTTTGGTTTTTATTTTTTTTATCTTTTTTGTTTTTTTTTTTTTGTTTTTTTCCTATAAATTTAGAAACTATACCTGTTTATAAATTAACTCTAGTCTATGTTGTTTCGAAGTAGCAAAATGGGTTATAACGTAATTGTAAAATTTATTATTGTTTTGGAGGGATTTTAAAAGTTTTTTTCTATCGACATTTGAGACAAGTTTGACATTCTCTCCTGTTTCATGGTGTTTCGACAATACGTTTTGACTCTTTTGAGACAAGAGGAATCCCGTTCATTTGAGACAGAATTTGCCCACATTTGAGCACAATAATTTATTAATTTCGGGAACAGTTTGTTGTACCTAATGAATTGCAGTATATAAAATTATACATAGTCTGTAACTTATCCCACCTTCCGAAAATATTTGGATCAGAATATAAAACTGTTAATTCATTTTCTTATTTTATTTGATTAAAAAATGATGGATAATTTTTAAAGAACTTGTCTAATAGATATTTTGAAAATTCTTTGGCGTAACTTTTAAATTTTGAATAGTCAAAGAGGTCATTGACTTATAACAGTGAGTAAATAATAGTTTTGCCTGGTGCAATTGTTTTAACTTTTGTCCGGAGACCATACAATTCACTGGACATCAAGACAGCCCCGTCATAAATTTGCCTTACCAATTTCGTTTTGATATCAAAAAATTTAATCTATCCTTTAAATTAAAACACCAAAAATATATTCTGTTTATGGCTTCTACTCACGTCTGAAAACCTAACAACCTCTCATAAATTTAGACGTAACGCGTATCGAAGAACAATTATTGATACTTGTGAATGACATGTTACCTCTATCAGTAGTTTCGTCTACTTCTACCGAAAAGGATCAAAATGTAACTACTAATTGATTCTTTCATTCTGTGCTGTTTTAGGTACGCCCGCGCCGGTATAATCTTCGAGTCAGAAAATAAATTAGAAAATTCCAGATCGTATTTGTTAAACAATTTTATTTGTTCTCTATAATTAACTTGATTTAACGAATGCTTCGATACATCCTGTCCCCTAAATGGTAATTCCTAACAACTTAAAAGAATTACAATATCAATAATAATATTAATAATTAAACGACGTAAAACTACTTAGGTACCTATTCCATAATTATCCCGGGCGCGCTAGCAAGGCAATACGTGGCTACGTACGTGCCTTTCTGCCGTTTGCATATCACCGCTCGGCCTCGGCAGAGGTACCCGCTGCCGTACTTGCCATTCAAATAAGTACGGAGAATGTATAATTGGTTGCCTATCGGCTAATATTCCATAGCTTCTTATTATATAGCAAATCCTCGATCTGGGGACGGCATGCCGTGCCGGGCTTTATAATAAGAATTCACACAATCGCAATCGGGTGCGGGTGCATGGCTATAGGATCATTGATTTGAAAAGTCTCTTACGCACAGCGCACAGGGATCACTTAACTAACGTATCGGGATCGAAGTCTTTTAAAAACAATGAATAAAATTTAGTCTGTATTATCTCACAGAAATATTTTTTATTTCACAGAAACGAATATCATCAACTCCGATTAAATTAAATATTTAAAAAATCTATAATGTGTCCATAAATGTGTGGGTCGGCACTGCCGACCCTGACGAGCCGCTACTGCTATGGCTGTGAAATCTGGGAAATGATGAAAAAAGGTGAAGCCCAACTCAGAACATTTAAGAGAAAGATAAAAGTATATGGTCCGGTGCAAGAGGAAGACGGCACATGGAGAATGAGGAGAATGAAACGGCGAGGTTAATGAATTGAATGGAGGGTTTGATATTGTAAGATTTGTGAAAAGTCTAAAGACTGTTATGGCTGGGACATGTCTAGAGACAAGAATATGCAAAAACAGGAGGCCCAGAACGAGATGGTTGGATGATGTGGAAGACAACCTGAAAAATATGAATGGTAACAAAGCAACTGGAACTATAAAAATAGTATAATGTCAAATGTTTAAGCAAATTCAATTCAGTATCAATGTCATAGCCAACTACATAGAAAGAATATTGTATGTTTTTATTAACATTTTACGTACCGACAATCTTAACTACTAGGTATTTTGTTATTTCAACCAACATTAATAAATTAAGATTCAGTCTAGATTAGATTAAATATTTATTTATTTTCGAAAAATTATTTTTGATTGAATGTTTTCACGGCAAACCTAATAAAATTTCACGTAATTTTGGTTACCTACAATTAATGTTTGGCTTAAAGAATCACGAATAACTCTAAAATAACGAAGTACCCTAACCCTAAAATATCATCTCATTAAAATACTAAAATAAAAGGTGTTCCATTTAAGAAAACTTAGAAAATATTCGACCAACCCTGTATACTAAAATTAAACATTTCACTATATTGATAATTTTTTACAATAATAGACTATTATTAAAAATCATTTGAACATAAATAGTTTTTGATGTCAAATCATTAAAATTCTACAATGTGTGAATATTGCTACGAAATTAATAAAAAACGAAATTATCTTTTAAACTACCCCGTATAACATTACAAACCTCATATTTTAAGAAAGAAGACATCGAGAAGAATCCAAAAATGTAAAAATATACAGGATGTCCCATTTAAAAAAACCAAGTTATAAGCAACTTCCGGTAAAACCGGAAGAAGAAAATAGATGGAAATATTTTCATTAAACAGTTAACTCTTCAAAACCCCTTAATTCCAATTTTCCTGATTCAGTTGTCTTTAGTTCTCGAAATATTTCTAATTGGCCGTTTATCTGCCTCATCCTGACCCTGTAAATATGTAGATTGTTCTATGTACTTATATTCTTGGTTTATTGTAAAATGCTTCTTTCTAAACTCTTAACTCAAATTGATGATTTTAAATCGGTTTGTACTTTCTATTTTCAGAAATGTTTCCCACAATATTAACTGTTCCTTTGAGAAAGAACTAATCCTCCTTCTTCATTTTTGGTCTTATTGTTCATTTTTGAGGCTGCAAAATTTCAGTTCTGATTCAGCGTGCATAAGTAAATATGTAGGTAATACTGTATATTTTGTACACATTATATTCGTGTTTATCATACTGCAATAATTGTGATCATACTATAGAATAGACTATAGACCAATATCTCTATTAAGTGCGATGTCACATTATGAGTTTCCACCGCATGCGGTCAAAACGCATAGTATTGGCTGTGAGTTTCGACGGTAGCGCTTTCTTGCGGTTTGAAACTTTTACTTTTCTGATAAAATTGGTGTATGTGAAATATACAAAACGAGAAAAGTAGATATTTATCTAGAAAAACACAAATTATGAACTGAAATATTATTGTAACCTAATTACTGAACGACTACGCAGAATTAATAGTAAAAGTAATTATGCTTTTTTTATTTTATTCATTATAATTTTAATATTTAATTATAAATTCCTGCGACTGGATGACTGCTTACGCAAGAGGCCATTGAGGAAAAGAAGAAGTTTATGTGAAATTTAGAGGTTACCTGTTTTCATTGGCTGTTGGTTTCGCCGGTGGCGCTCTCTCGCTGTTTGAAACTTGTACTTTTCTGATAAAATTGTTCAAATTCAATACACAAAACTGCCACTAACTGGCGAAAACTGTCAAATCCCCTCTACTCATCGGCTCACAGCGAATGACAGGTCGGTCCTTAGAATATAAAAAAACAGGAAGGAGTCTGCCATATATCAACAACACCTAAAATTTCTAGCGGAACCGGCCATCTTGAACGTCTGTGGATGACTCATAAGTTTTTGTCAACGAGGTAGAAGGTGTTTGTGTATTGGATCAGCTGTGTGCATAGGCGTACCATCGGGTAAAGCTCCTGTATATGCAATCAATTAACTGAAGTTATTAGTATAATAAAATGTTATTTAACTGACTTTTCAACAAAATATTATATTAATACGTATTTTCTCTTGATCTATAGCTGTTTGTTTAACATAAAAGATGTAATAAAATCGGTAAGAATTTCTTTTCTTCCCTCTTTCAAAGGTACGTCACTGGAGATAGAAAGCAAATCTGACAGCTGATCGCCATTTGCAACCTCCTTCCTGGCTCGAAGTCATTTCGCATTGTACTCCTTCCTGATTTATTTTATATTCTAAGGGTCGGTCATGTTGCGTTGGAAACGGATGCGTTTCCACCGCATGCGCTCAAAACGCATAATGTGACATCGCTCTAAGTAGTCCTGTCGCCAGGGGGGGTACAACGGCCTCGTTAATTCAGATGGACTTACCCAAGTTTTTTTTATGTATTTTGACCCATAGAACACGAATTTTTTGGGTAACAGTTGATCCGGATGTCGATAAGATTGTTATAGACCAAGAACTTGAGGAATCAAATAACAGCGATTTTTGGCAAAACAAAACAATATTTTGTATTTTTTGGGTCATTTTAAGCAAAAAATATTTCTACAAGTTTTTTAGTAGGATGCACAGTTTTCGAGATAAACGCGGTTGAACTTTCAAAAAATCGAAAAACTGCAATTTTTAAACCCGAATAACTTTTGATTAAAAAATAAAATAGCAATTCTGCTTAGCGCCTTTGAAAGTTCAAGTCAAATTATGTCGGTTTTGATTATTTGCATTGCTAAAAATTTATTGTGTTATTGTTAAACAAAGCTACAAACAACTAGTGCGTGAGTGATGTTTCTATGATTTCTCATTTAAAATCGAACGAGTAGGTAGAATAGGTACTAGTGCAATCAAGACTATTTCTACGTTACATGCGTTAAAACGCATGTAAAAGCACGGGAAACCCTACGTGTTTATAGCTTTGTTAAACAATAAAAAAATAAATTTTTACCAATGCAAATAATCAAAACCGATATAATTTGACTTAAACTTTCAAATGCGGTAAGCAGACTTGCTATTTTATTTTTTAATCAAAAGTTATTCGGGTTCAAAAATTGCAATTTTTCGATTTTTTTAAAGTTCAACCGTGTTTATCTCGAAAACTGTGCATCCTACGAAAAAACTTGTAGAAATATTTTTTACTTAAAATTGCCCAAAAAATACAAAATATTGTTTTGTTTTGCCAAAAATCGCTGTTATTTGATTCCTCAAGTTCTTGGTCTATAACAATCTTATCGACATCCGGATCAACTGTTACCCAAAAAATTCGTGTTCTACGGGTCAAAATACATAAAAAAAACTTGAGTAAGTCCATCTGAATTAACGAGGCCGTTGTACCCCCCCTGGCGACAGGACTAAAGGGTGATGTTAAAGATATGAGATAGATTCGGTATAATTTTGCAAATACCTGGCATACGTGAAATCGGGAAAAATAACAAAACGCATAAAGAGATTAGCTTGACAGGAATAAGGAAGGTTACCGAACACTCCTATAACAAGAGGAAGAAAAATACCTGCAAGAGTTGCAAAATATTCATCAAGTGTAATATTTTCTGCGATATAATCGTCATTTTGAACAGTCAATTATTATACAGGGTGTCCCGAAAAGATTGGTCATAAATTATACCACAGATTCTGGGGTCAAAAATAGGTTGATTGAACCTCACTTACCTATATACAATTGTCCACACAAAAAAAGTTACAGCCTTTTGAAGTTACAAAATGAAAATCGATTTTTTTTTCATATATGGAAAACTCTTAGTGATTTTTTATTGAAAATAAACATGGGGAATTTTTATGGCAGCAACATCTTAAAAAAAAATTAAAGTGAAATTTGTGCACCCCACAAAAATTTTATGGGGGTTTTATTCCCTTAAACCCCCCAAACTTTTGTGTACGTTCCCATTAAATTATTATTGTGGCACCATTAGTTAAACACAATGTTTTTAAAACTTTTTTGCCTCTTAGTACTTTTTTGATAAGACAGTGTTTATCGAGATATTTTGAATATTTGTCGAATCCACCACATATTTGTATATTTTATGGTTAAGTATGATTGAAAATTTATTTTATAACTTACCTACATTTTTAGGAATATTTTGAAAAAGAACCCACATCTCGATAAAAGGTGACAACAAAAAAAGACTAAGAGACAAAAAAGTTTTAAAAACACTGTGTTTAACTAGTGGTACCACAATAATAGTTTAATTGGAACGTACACAATCATTTGGGGGGTTTAAAGGAACAAAACCCCCATAAAGTTTTTATGAAATTAAATTAAAAAAGAAGCCGCATCTCGATAAAACTGGCTTATCAAAAAAATACTATTAAGAGGCAAAAAAGTTTTAAAACCGTTGGTTTTAACTAATGGTACCACAATAATGAATTAATTGGAAGGTACACAAAAGTTTGGGTGGGTTTAAGGGAACAAAACCCCCATAAAATTTTATGGGGCGGACAAATTTTACTATAATTTTGTTTTAAGATGTTCCTGCCATAAGAATGATACATGTCCATTTTCAATAAAAAATCTCTAATAGTTTTCCATATATTGAAAAAAAATCGATTTTCATTTTGTAACTTCAAAGGGCTGTAACTTTTTTTATGAGCACATTTATACTAAGGTAAATTAGGTTTAACCGAACTATTTTTGACCCCAAAATATGTGGTATAATTTATGACCAATCTTTTTGGGACACCCTGTATATTACAGTAGTTATTATAGATAAAGATAATCATTTTTGTGGCATTGTCATTTCAACAGTTATAAGCCATTACCTGTGAGTCATGTACAATAGCACTTTGTTGTATTTGGCAATGACAACTCAAGTTAACAGCAATCTCGTGTTGTTGCCTTGAAAGTAGTGATTCCATAAAATCTTAAAATAATTTAAAATGTGTGCATTAAGATCAATAAAACAGGTTAAGAAGAATATTTTTGCCAAGTTCCCACAAATACATAATCAACAGTTGTTGTTTATTGTTTGTATTAATGGATTATACTTCGTACCTACATAACACAATCAACATTAATTATTATTTTTCTGGTTTAAGAGATATGAGGTATGTGTTTTCTTTCCCAGTAGATTCAATGTACCTTAATAGACGATGTTGTGAGGCCGCTGCCGTATAAAAAAATTTCTGATTCGGTTTCTTTGTGGATGAGTTTTCAAAAATATTCCCTTTAATCAAATCCGAAGGGTGTCGGAAGAAAATTTTAAGCAGCAATTATTGTTTAAACAGTTTTTTAAAACTCAAAAGATTACCTTTTTCGCTCCGTAAATTTTTTTTTGGTCGGTCACGACGGCTCAATTTAGTTGGCGCTGTCGACCGACAAGTTTAGTGGATTTGCTTGGTGATACTCCTCCATAGATCCCTACCGAAGGGCGTTGACGCCTAACAACGGTGTATATATATTTTTTTGGTTTTTGGGCCATTTTAAACAAGAAAAGTTTCTTGTTATTTTCTCAAAAGTTGATATTTTTCAAGTTATTAGCGATTTGAACTCTGAAAACTACGAACATATGCATTTTCGAGGCATAAATATGTAAATTATTATTTTTGAGATTTGAAGTGCCTAAATTGAAGTTTAAACGTTCAATTTCAATATTCTGACGAGAAATTGGGGCTTATTTCAATTTAGACCCTTGTTTTTTAATTGTTAATTGTATGCGTCCATTCGACTTTAAGGCCGCCGTCCGTCGCAGTATATGAAGCGCCTCTATCGCACTATATATATGGTTGGCAAATTTAATTAGCACATTGGCAATAATTAATTGAATAAATAATAAATTAGTAAGAAAACTGTCTTATTAATAAATTATAAAATTTTAATAAATGTCAAGTATTTGTTGGTAATTTTTCGCATAAGTATGGATGTACTTGTGACTAATATGACAGCCACGAACTATACAGTGCGGCGTGCGGTGGCTCAAATTCGATTCGACGCGCATAATTAACAGTTAAAAAACAACGGTCTATATTGAAGTAAGCCCCGATTACTCGTCACAATCTTACTATTTAAATCTTGACTATCTAGTCACTATCTCTAAGCACTTGACATTCTTGGCAACAGTACCGGCGCTAGGGTATAAGGTGCCCGCCTGCAAAACTAGCATAGGCGCACTTTGGTTTCTTTTAAATTAATATTTTGTATCGCACCAGCAAAAAAAAGCTCATTTTGACGCCCCCTTAATAGGGGCGCCCGCCTGCAGTGCATCACTTGCAGGCCCGTTATCGCCGGCCCTGCTTGGCAACGTCAAAAATAATAAATTACATATGAGTTTTCAAGTTTCGAAAATGCCGCATTTTCGCATTTTTCAGATTTTAAATCGCTTATAACTCAAAAACTATCAACTTTTGAAAAAAATAAAAGATACCTTTTTTATTTAAAATGGCCCAAAAAATCTAAATAAATATTTTCCGGAACGAAAAAAGAGTGATCTTTTGGATTTGTTTATAAAAATTGTTTAAATAATAAAAAAAAAACAGTAAAATCCTTTATAAAAGGTATATTTAAAATCCCTAAAATCTCTTATAAAGGATTTTACTGTTTTTTGTATTACATGGTATACAGCCAACTACAGGAAAACTTTTTCCTTGTGGATTTTTTAAAATTTTTTCCAAAAATTTCGCCCGGCTCCCTTCTGATTTGTTTAACGGGGACATATTTGTACAGGAATCTGCAAAGAAATCGTATCAGAAAATTTTTCATACGATAGCGGCCTCACGACATGGACTACCTATAGTGTTCGTTAGAAAATGAAATTTTAATTCGAAATTCTATGCACTTCATCTAGTTAATCGGATATATTGTCATGGTAGGGGAGCCCAAGCGGGGATTCTTGCAGTTACTCGAGCGCGTCGATTATCATATGGGGAGAAACCTGGTACCCTGCAGATGTACCTCTACCATATATTGGCTCTAAACATAGGGAAGTTCGTTAAGGGGGGCCCGAAAAAAAATCTATCCTTAAAAATACTCGAAACCGTCAGATTAAGATAAGGTAAGCTAAGCTCATGCAAAACAGTGAATATTTCAAAAATCTGTCGATTTGAGCGAGACGTAAGGAAATGGGTGAGTCAAAAAGTTTCACAAAAAAAGCGAATAATCTATCAATCTAAATAACGCCGAACATTTACACCAAAATGAGCTGAAGCTCAGTCTTGTTGAAACCATCTCATTAAAATTGGCTTCAAACTTTTTTCACGGCACGTATCTACAATTTCATTTCTAAGTAATGTTTCATAATTATTGCTTGTTAAATTTCATTCTATAAAAAACGGCCAATTGACTAATAGTGCAGTCATTGAGGGTATTCGGCTCCGAATTCCATCCTAATGTTGGCTTTATTTCTCAATATGTTGTATTCTTCCCTGTTTTGTTCAGACGGGTTGTTGATCCATGCTATTCTGGCGGAGTTTTTTTAGTGTTCTGTCTGTTTCGTAGTCTTGATCGTACCTACGTAAATTACCTGTTCAAAGGTAAATTGAAAAGGATTTATAGGTCTCAAATTAGCTAAAAGACCGTGCTTCAATCATCCCTACCTGTTTGGGTATCGCCCCAAACCCTCCTTGGCAGTGGCGCACCCAGTGGGGGTCCTGGGGGTTATATTCTCTTTACCCCAGGGCATATGAAAACTATATTTATAAAGAATAGTAGGAAAATGTAACTTTTCTTTCACAAACGATACAAAAAAATTTTGGTTCCCAAGAGGTGCGCTACTGCTCCTTGGATGTGTCCCGTTTTTTCAAGTTTATGATTTGGTCACCCTACCTTACACTCATGACCAAGGACCGGAAAAATGCACCAAAAAAATGTAAAAAAATGCGCATTTTAATGCAATTGATTTGTGAAAAATATGCAAGAGCCTTTATGAAAAATGCAAAATTAAAATGTTTAATACTTGTCAAGCGGTCAAAGAGTTCATATATCTAGGGACATCGGTTAACCCCAATAATGACACATCTGAGGAAATAAAAAGCCGAATAATAATTGCAAACAGGTGTTATCATGGTCTATCAAAGTACTTATATAACAAACGTCTGTCTCAAAAAACTCGTATAAGGCTGTATAGAACATTGATAGTCCCCGTTCTCACATATGGTTCAGAGGCATGGACGCTAACTAAAACAGATGAATCCGCTCTATCAATTTTTGAAAGAAAGGTACTACGCAAGATATTCGAAGCGGTTTGTGAGAACGGAATATGGAGGCGTAGATATAACTTTGAACTGCAGAATATCTACAAGCAAACGTTTGGTGGAAAAGATATTATCACTATAATTAAGCGAAATCGCCTGCAGTGGGCAGGACATGTAGCCCGAGCCCCTGAATCGAACATGATAAAAAGGATTCTAACAGCTCAACCCGTGGGAATGAGAAGACGGGGTAGACCAAAGTTGAGGTGGATGGACGGGGTAACACAAGATGCCGAGAAGATCGGAGTCGGCAACTGGAAAGTGCAGGCAAGGGGCAGAACAGAATGGCGTAGAACGCTTGAGAAGGTCGAGGCCCTCTAAGGGCTGTAGCACCATGATGATGATGATGATGATGATGATGATGATGATGATACTTGTCACTTTCGGCATTTTGGCGAAAAAATTATTCGTTACTCAATTAAAACTATATGTCAATAAAAAAATATGAAAATAACATTTTTAAGAAACGCTTTTCTTTAGTTACGAGTGACAAAATTAAAAATATAAAAAAATCAACTAAATAGCAAAAAATAAAAAAAAAATTGAAAAAATCTAACACATTTGTCAAAGAAAAGCGTGGCGCGTCTTCATCGAATAAACGGTTTTCGCCCCACGCTTTTCTTTAACGAATATGTTAGATTTTTTCATTTTTTTTTTTATTTTTTGCTATTTAGTTGATTTTTTTATAATATTTTTAATTTTATCACTCGTAACTAAAGAAAAGCGTTTCTTAAAAATGTTTTTTTCATATTTTTTTATTTTTTATTTTTTAGTCTTAGGTTAGTACACTTTTCAAACATTTATAATATATCGTCATGTTTATTAAAATATGTATAAACATATGATGTACTAACATGAAAAGTAGTCGGAATCGGCAAAAAATTTGAATTTTTATTGTTTATTTATGAAGCATAATTGCATAATGTAAACAATTAACGTAAAAAGTGAAATTATGTATAGTTCATATCATTAGCTACAATCCGTAAAAGTTTCAAGTTTTTACATTGTAAAAAACAAGAGAATTTAAGCATTTACCATTAAAATCGTTTTATTTATTTAAACAATGAATAAACATAAAAAAAATTTTATTGAAAAATTCGTGTATTGTTCCCGCGAATGTATATGTCTGCAAATTTTCATTAATTTGCTTGAAGAAAGGGCAGTCAAATTAACGTCTAAAGATTTGACGCAAACTATTGAACTAGATAAAAGCGTTTAAAAATAATACGCAACAACGCACTGCGAATCAAAACACGAAATGAACTTCAGCTTTTATAAACAAATATTAAAATCTAAATTTCTGTACCTGATTTTCCCCCTACAAAGAGCAAACAGGTTTTTACAACCTATGTCAACTAAAGGTCGAATCATATTATGCGTTCAGGAACGTAGCGTTTCGTTTCCGAAAAATATAAAAACCTGATTTAACAAAGAGTTGTCTGATACTATACGATCCGTATAGTATGAATTGTTCATATTTAAAACCATAAAAACAATATTTTTTGTAAACGAAACGCTACGTGCCCGAACGGATAAATATGAATCGTCCTTTATTGTTGTCCTACCGACCAAGTTATATTAAGGGATTAGTCGGTAGTCCCAAAAATAGATACAGTCGAACCCGCTTATTGGAATAGCCTTCGTGCCAAGCAAAAATATTCTTATAAGCGGGATATTCTAATAACCGATCATTGGTGGCTAGCTGAAATAAGTGTACCGAATATACGTTATAATAGTACATGCACACTATGTCAATATGTATCGGGTTTTAGGTCTTTTTATGTCAATAAAAATTTAAAATCTATTTACAAAAATAATTACGAAACAATTAGAATATAAATTGGAATTGGGTTTTAGAAAAGACTTCCAAACAAACGATCAACTATTGGTAATAAAAAATCTTATAGAAAAATACTGCATAAACGGAGAAAAGCCTATCGACGTGAGGTTTGCAGATGATATTGTGCTTATAGCTGATAGGATAGATGAGGCCAAAGAACCTACAAATCAACTACATCTTTCCTGGCTAGAAGGACGATTGAAAATAATAATTTATATCTAAGACTCAAATGATGACAAACCTTCTAGGTATGTAGTCAGCAAAGAGATATGCGTAGGAACAAGATCGATAGAACAGGCAATGGGTTATAAATACATAGGCCATGAGATTCGCATAGGAAAAGATAACCAAACCGTTGAGCTTCTTCGTCGTATAAGACTGACTTGGTCAGACTTGTGCAAGCTGTACCATATTTTCAAATCGTCTCGACATACAAATATGTCTAAAGAAAAACCTTTAATCAGTATGTTTTGCCAGTGTTGACTTACGGGACGGAAACGTTGACCATAACAAGAAAAATGGTACAAAAGATCAGTTTGTCTCAAAGGGCGATGCAGCGTGCTATGTTGGGCGTTTCACTACGAGACAAGATCACAAACCGCCAGCTATTACGAAGAAGTGGCTGATGCAGTAGAGAATATAAAAACTGAAATGGAACTGGACATGTCACGTGGCTCGAATGATATATAACAAATGGACAAAGCGGAAATTCCTATTCTGAAAGGAGTTAAACAAGGTTGCGTGCTCTCCCCGCTTCTGTTTAATTTGTAGAAAAGATCTTCAGAGAAGCAGTAGAAGACAGAACATAGTGTATAATCGCCAATGGAATAGTCATCAGCAATCTGAGATACGCTGATGTCACAATTCTGCTAGCAACGGACAGGGATGATTTTTTGCAGGTGCAGGCACTTTTACATTCAGTGACGAACCATAGCCAACAAATGAGTTTGAAAATAAACATAAAGAAAACCCAATGGATCAGCAAAAACAGAAATATAGCTAATAACTTGATAGACATTAAAATAAATGAAGACATGGTGCAGAGAGTACAAGCATACAAATATTTAGGCTGCTGAGTGAATGAAAAATGGGACTAATCATAGCAAATGCAGAATGGAGAAAGATACATCCTTTACAAAAATTCAAAATATACTAACGAGCAGAAACCTTAACTTACGCTAATATTACGCTTATTACGCTGTTACGTGTTCAGCACTTTGTTCTATGGAATAGAATCATGGACCCTCATGGAAACAATGTGCAAAAAGATTGAGGTTTTGAAAGATGAATAGAGTGACAAATCAAGCGGTAATGCAGCGGCTAAACAAAGAACGAGAAGTACTGAATATTATAAAAAGAAGACACTAATGAGCTTTGACCTTTGATCTTTGATGAGACTTTGACCATCTAATGAGCAATTTGAAATATGAAATGCTACATTTAATTATCCAAGGAAAGATAGAGGGAAAGCGCGGAACTGGACGCAGAAAAACATCAAGGCACTTAAAGAAGAAGAAGAAAGCGGATACTGGAGTGGAGACCAAGACATGATGCTTACCGAAGCAGAGGTCGTCCACCAACACGTTGGACTGATGATCTAAAACGTTGTCACAGGAACTGGATGCAAGAGACACAAGATCGAAACAGATGAAAAATTATAAGGAAGATCTATGGTCAGCAGTGGACAAGCGAAGATTGAATGATGTCAATAATACAGTAGTGTAACTATTACTTATTTATTAAAAGACAAAATTACATTATATACAGTAATTAATGTGAAATGTATATATTTTCTTATTAAAATATGTACAAATAAAAAATTACTTTTTTTGTTTTGAAAAATAATCTGTAATTGTGGTTTGTTTTTTTTTTTGCTACATAAAACACTAGTGACTTGCTGTTCTAGATTATAAAAATTAGAAAAGTTTGTATTGGGTTGGCTCTCCAAAAAACTTCTTATGACATTAAAAGCGGTTAGAACTTGCCGATTAGACGGAATTTCCACGGAATCAGAAAAATCGTCGTCTTCTGCCTCATCTGTGGCTTCAATACTGATTGCTGTGGTTTGGCTGGTTGACTGTAGCTTTTCCACATCGTCGAAAACCGATAAATTGTCGTCAAAAGAGACAAATCTTGAAAAATCTTCTTCTGTCATTTTCTCGAGTTTCATATTTTCGTAATTTTCTACAAGGGGTACAGTTTCTGCCTCTTTGAAAAAGTTGCACTTAATGTAACAATTTTTGATGCAATTTTGAGAAATATTGTGCCAACTTTTATTCATTATGTGAATGGCAGAAAGAACAGAAATATTCCTTGTCATCTCATTTGAAGTAGCTGCAGACGTGGTATCATAAAAGTCCATATTGGTTATAATTTTTCGAACAACTTCTTTCCGATAATTTCTTTTAAAGGTAGAAATTATCCCTTGATCCATCGGTTGAATAAGTGAAGTTGTATTGGCGGGCAAGAAATGTATTGTTACATTGTTCAACCTCACATCGGGTTTGTGGGCAGAACAGTTATCAACAAATAAAAGAGCTTTTCTATTTTTTTCCGCCATTTTCTTGTCGAAGTCAATCAACCATTCCTTAAACAGGATTGCTGTCATCCAAGCATTTTTATTGGAAGTGTATTTCACGGGCAATGATTTTACAGATTTAAAGCACCTTGGACTTTTTGATTTTCCAATAATAAAAAGTGGCAATTTATGGCTTCCATCAGAATTGGCACAACACATAATCGTCAATCTGTCCTTTGGTACTTTTCCGCCTACAGCTTTGTCCCCTGGGAAACAATAGGTGGCGTCTGGAGTTGCTCGATAATAAAGCGCAGTTTCATCACAAATTATACACGCACGCTGGTTCATAATTTTTAATTAATGAAGGTAACACATCCGTTATCCATGTATTTGCGGTAGATACATCAGCATCTTTTGCTTCTCCAACAATTTTTTTGAAGGAAACTTGTGAACAACTTTTCCATCTGCAGAACCATCCATTTGTCGCTTTGAAGTTGGCATTACCCAAATGTTCGGCTATTTCTTCAGCTTTTTCTTTTAAAACTGGACCACTGATGGGAACATTTCGGGCCCTCTTCTCAGTAAACCATTCCGCTAATGCTTGTTCGACGTCTGACTCTTTTTCACTGCGTTTTCGTTTTTGGCTTAATTTTGAATTAGCTCGCCAATCGTTGATAAAACTGTCTTGGTTTTTTAAAAGTTTGCTAACCTGAGCTTGTGGAATTCCAAACTTTTTAGCAATTTCGGTTTCAATGCACTTGGATTGTTTCGCATATTCAATTACCTTAATTTTTTCTTTTAAGGCAAGATCTATTCTTTTATTTGAATTCAATGCCATGATTCAGTTCTCGCAAACAAATAATCTCTGGTGGAATTCTTAAATCAACTGTTTCTAAAAACAGCAAATTTTGGGTGGCAATATGTACCTACAGCAATTTGTAGACAAATGAAATTATTTTATGGCTTTGTCGGCAAACGATTGAATTTTCTGTGGGAAAACGAGCGCTTACTCATAACACAGTAATAAAAATTATATTAGCTACCTGACTTACCGTAACAAGATACAAAACAGCAACCTTTCGAAGTTCTTATCGACAAGCCATTATATGTACCAGGCAAATTTTAAATTTTTAGGAAATTGTGCGTAAAAAATTATTCCTTGGCCTGAAAAATTTATTCGATTAAACGGGATAAGTATACTAAACCATATTCCATTAAACAGACAAATTTATTAAAGAGTAAATGGGAACGTTTCGGGACTTCGAATTTTTATTCCATAAACCGGGATATTCCTATAACCGGTACTCTAATAAGCGGGTTCGACTGTAATAGAATAAGAATATTTACCTGCTTAAGAAATGGATTATACACAGTTATTGAATTTACGACTGATAGTTTTTTAATTGGAAGTGAAGGTGAACCTTTAAGATTTAAACTATCGAACGAACTTGCAACTTTTCTGAATTTATCAAGAAAAACTGCAAAATGTTTAAAATGTTTGAAAATATGCAACATTTTCTAATTTATCAAAAAAAATGCAATAATATGCAAAAAATGCAGATTGCATTTAATCCGGTCCTTGCTCATGACTCATAGCGTTGATTGAGATATCTCCCAATATCTCAATCAACGCTAATAGATAGTTAGCTAAAAGACAGTGTGCTAAACAGAAAAAGACATAGTGAGCAATGGCTATACTATTAATATTAATGAACATAAATTATGATTAAAATGGATATCTGCTAACTTGAAGTATTCTCGTCTCTTACATCTCATAACCATAACTAACTTGTATATAGTTGAAAATATAAAAAAAACCATCGGAAAACTTTAATATACACGCTATTCCTTCCGCACAGGAAGTTGCGGTGAGAATCCGTACTTCAATGCAGGCCAAGGTATCATTATCTACCTACTCTGACCAGTACCGGCAGTACCTCTCCACAAAAAACTCGAGAAATTAAAATTAGAAAGAGGGATGGGTGCACCAGCGGCTTCCTTTGAACTTTTAGTGAACGTATTAAATACAACGTGACTATAGGGCGGAAGTCTTTCGGAGAATGGGTACTGGTTAACTAGCTCATAAAAAATATATTATTGTGGTTGGGTCTATATGGGTATTCCGACGAAAGGTTGCAGTGGCGACGCGTGACTTTTTCTGAAGTGTTATCAAAACCAGATGCAAAAAATCTTATTTAAAAAAATGAAGATATGGCTAAATGTATATATACACTCACCGGCAAAAAATTCCGCCACCCAAAATTTTTGATTAAGTTTGACGATCTATAACTTTATTATTTGTACTTCGATTTTCAAGATTCTTGCACGAGTTTGTAGATATGTAAATGTATTGATGTCAATTGCTATTATTCCGGTAATACAAAGTTTTTGCTTAGATGGCATTTTACGGGGGTGAATGTAAGCGTTGTTTTTTCTCCTAACTTTAAAAAATTCTCTGGAAAAATTGGAGGCCTGATTTTGTTTCATACTCCTTTTGTATTTTCCTGGAGGTATCACTAAGGTCTTGTTTTTTGAATTATCTGAATATCTCTTTTCTTGTAAGAGCTTGTAATTAAAAACACTGCTTTGAAGGTTTATTTAATTAAAAATATCAAACGCACTAAAATTAACAAAACAAAACAAATTTAACAACAAAACAAAACAATTCAATAGCGGTTATGTCCACCTCTTGCAGCAACGACTGCTCGCAATCTGTTTAGCATCTAATAAATATGTGTTTTCCTTGCCTGGGGAATTGCCCGATATTCCTCTCCAAGTGCCATAACTGTACCAAATTTTCTGGAGGCCTAGGATGACGACAAATAGCTTTTTTTATTCATCCTATAAATGCTCAATATGATTGAGATCTGGGCTGCATGCGGGCCATTCTAATCTTATCAATCCAACCTCAATTATATGAGTCAATCAGTGTTTTTATTTACAAAAAATGGCACAGCTCTTACAAGAAAAAAGATATTCGGATAATTCAAAAAACAAAATGTTGGTGATGCCTCTGGGAAAATATGACAGGGCAATGAAACAAAATCAGCTATTCCATTTTTCCACAGAATTTTTTAAAATTAGGAGAAAATACAACGCTTCCTTTCACCCCTGCACAATGACATGCAAGCAAAATTTTTTTTACCGAAATAATACCAAACAATATGAATACATATACCTACAATCTGGTGTAAGAATCTTGAAAATCGGAGCACAAATAAAAAAGTTGTAAATTGTCAAACTTAATCAAAAAATTTGAATGGCGGAATTTTGTGCCGGTGAGTGTAGCTTCAATAATATCATTTTGTATATCACTTAAAACTCTCGAAAGAACAGATGTTTCTAGATGTTGACAAAATGTTTGATCTTTTTTGGCAATTAATGTTAACAATTCCCTGTAATTGCCTGGATTGTCAGAGTCGTCGCACTCAAATTGACCACGAAACACTAATTCTTGTTTGGCCCAAAAACATACAGTATCTATTATAAGTGTGCTAAGGATATACCTATCTACTTTTTTAACAAACTGATTATGTTTAGCAATAGGTTTGTTCTAGCATCAGTTTCAAACGGTTTGAAACCATCAGCGAATAGTGGACCAGCGCGAGTAGAGAGGATAGCACTGGTGACTGTATTACGTTCTCTCACTGACCAATTGTTTGCTGACGGTTTCTGACTAGTTTGACTGTTTGCTAAAACAAACCTATTATTTGCTTTAAAAGCTTGGTTAAGAGAACTTTTGATTTTTGTTTTGCCAAACTGAATCAAATTGGGTATACATCTTACATGTAGGTAAGCGAGCTCGCATACCGAAGCAATATCCTACATCGCATGTGGCATGCATTGCGAAAAGATACGCACTGAGTGTCACATCTGGTTTTCGGTGAATCTTCGGTGACTTTCGGTGGAATTTCGTTCACCGAAAACCAGATGTGACACTCAGTGCGTATCTTTCCGCAATGTATGTTATGCGATGTAGGGATATTGCTTTGGTTTGCGAGCTCCATTACGGAGAAATTTTATGTCTCCTTTTTAAAAATCTAACACTATTTAAATCGTGAACCTAGTTCACCCATTTTTCTGTAGAAACCAGAAGACATGGCCAACAATACAGTATATTTTTCTTGCAACCATAATATAACCAAGGATTTTCACTGTACCAACTAAATTTAAAATATCGAACTACTTTTGTCGATTCCTTTTTTAAACTGTTTAAAATAGGTCTTTCATTTTTAATCTCATTTTTTTCTTCAAAATTATACAAGGAGAATTACTTTTCAAGTAGTTGATCGATTAAGAAGCGACACTCATCCATGGTTAACTGTACGCACACTTTTTATAGGTACTGTCACCAATTTTAAATCTGGTAACAGCGCTACTTATACACAGCGAGCTTATGCCGTCGCTTCTTCAAAATTTTCAGTCACTAGCCGGTCCCGAGCGCCAGCGTGGGTATATAACCATTGTAACCAGAAATTAGTCTGGTAACAGAGTATAATAAAGTGCAACTGAGTCACATAAACTCACCAATATTTTCGTGTCTACGAGTAGTTGGCTATTTACTGAGTTAGGTACTATTACCACATAATATAATAATATATTTCTATTGGTAAAAATATTGATAAATGGAATTATTCATCATCATAAAATATTTATTTGCAAGATTTTTAACTGTTACCAATGGTAACAGTGGTTACATGGACGCTTCGCCAGTGAAAGGTTGTTAAATTATTGATGAATGCTTATAAGCTGATTAATCCTTTTCAAGTATTAGTAGGGGAGACTAGTCTAAAACGGCATACTATTTTTTGAAAGTGGCATACTGTTAACAGAAGTCAACTTAAAGAAAAAGTAGAAACTGCGGCAGATGTAATATTTCGTTAGTATTCACCCTGTAGGTTACAAAGAAACGAAACCAATCATTCGTTACAGAAAAAAATAAACATGCGTTCAAATGTATTAACCATTTTACCTCAACAACTCAGTCTAAAATGGCATACCAATACAAAAAAGATCATGAAATGCAACTCCTCAGTGCTACAGATCTGAGATTGTACTATTGTCACTAATATTGCAAATTCTAATTGACAGTAGTCCAAAATTTAACAAATAAAAAAGAACGACAAGAATCTTAAGTTTTTATTAATTCAGGGCAAAATGGCATACATCAACGGTTTGTTTTTGGTGAAATTCCTGCACAAAAAATATGTGCCCACTGCTTACATTTGCAGCATCTTATCCATCGTTCCCCTTGCTTGGATTTTGAGAAAGCCTCGCAGCAAAATAAACAAAAGGCGTCATCTTCGTCATCATCAGCTTCACCTTCAATTGCTTCTTCTGGGTCTATTTCGATTTTTCTCCTAACCTGTTTTGTAGCTTGTCTTTGAATTTTCTCAGTTTCTTTTTGTTTGACTTCCGTCATGAAGGGACTGCTGGTGAGTACAGTTGGAGTGGGTTTTCTTTTATGTTTAGTGGTTTGTCTTGATGTAGATGGTAGAGGACTTATGGCATCGAGTGCAATAACGTACTCAACATTTGTCGTGTTGCTTGCTTCATCGTTATCCTTTTCAATCTACGGTATAGTTGACTGGTCATGAATTTCATCAGCATTGACTGACAATGTTGCTGGATTAGGCTTGTCTGTTGTATTCGATAGAGAAAACAGATGGTCAGGGAAAATATTAGGATCAATAGGCCAGAGTATTCTTAAAGCCACTCGCTGCATTTTCAACAGTAGCTACCTTTTCGTATGCTACGCGGAAGACACCGGCGACTTGCATCTGAGAAATTGGCCTTGCTTCATTGTTCCTGATTTTTTTTCTTGTCTCTTGACTTAACTAAGCTTTCAAAGGTGCAAAAAATGAAACGTCCAAGGGTTTGGATGCGATGACTGCAATGCGCAGGCAAGCAAACGAGTATTACGCCATTATCTTTTGCATACTGCAACACGCTCCAGTTTTTGTGGCTAATGTGTCCATCCAGAAGCAGCAAACAGGTGATTCTTTGGTTGCATGACTAAATTTCTGGAAATGCTTCAACCATTTGAGAAAGATCTCCCCTGTAATCCACCCCGATTCTTGAGAAAATCCGACTGAAGCTGTAGGCGCTCCTTCTAACAAATTGGGTTTCCAATTTTTTCTTGGAAAGATAAATGTTGGGGGAATGTAATTTCCAATTGGGTTTGTACAACAAACAACTGTGACATGTATCCCGCGTTCAGCCCCTGCGATAATGCCCACTTGTTTTTTGCCAGTAACAGCAAATATCTTTGGTGGGTTAAGCACGTTGGACACTCCAGTCTCATCCACATTGTAGATTCTTTCGGGCGGGAAATTATATTTGCCCATGACTTCTTGATATGATTCGAAAAATTTCGCTATGTTCGGTCTGTTAAATGCCATTGCTCTGACAATCGAGGTATTTTCAGGTCTTCTTAATGAAATATTGGGATGCCTATTCCTAAAGCCTTTAAGCCAGTCCCATCCAGCACGTTTCGATTCCTTGTTGAACCTGTGGTCGAAATTATTCGCTTCTGCCCAAAGCAAGTCTCCTCAAATCATCACAGGTCAATCCAAATAATCGCTCTTCTAATAATTTCAAATGTTCCACTAGTTCGTTCTCTTGAGCGATTGTAAATGTGGTATAAAATCTAACAAGTGACAAGTCCTTTCTCATTCTTTTTAATTCTTTTATTAGAGTCACTAGCTCGTCTTATCAAGGTTGTGAATGGAACGGTGAATGTTTTTGATGCTTTTAGCCACCCCATTTGTTGATTACGAACAGCTTCGATTGCATTTTACATTGAGTTTTCATCCCAGGTTTGCCTATTTGTTTTCCTAACGTATTTGCCGACCATGATCACTGTAACAATATAGCATAATTTAGAAATAATATAATCATAGTTTCTGATTGATTTAAACATATTTAGTTCATCAGCCTAAAATGGCATACATCTGCTGTATATATGCCATTTTGGCCAACATAGACATATGCCATTTATCCCGGATAGATTTTGTTCACATAACCCCATTTTTTGACTAATCAACAAACGATACAGATCTCTGTAAAGGCACAGTTTATACTAGAACATATTATATGTTTTTGTGATATATACCTTTGAAATTTCAGAAAACGTCACGTTTACAGAATAATTAGCTCGTAATCAAGATATAAAAGAAAACTATTCACTCGACTAATTGTAAACACGTGGTTATCGCAGAATGTATAACAGCTGAGACTTGAGACACGTACGTAACGTAGTTTCATAAAGGTTGTCGACGGTGGTTCTAGGTCAATATTGCTCGAATGCAATTGCTCGAATGCAGTTGCTCGAATGCAATTGCTCGAAAATCAATTGCTCGACATGAAAATTGCTCGAATAAAATAAAATAAAAAAGAGAAGTATATATCTAAAATATTTATTCACAATTATCCACAAAAATCCAATACATACCCAATAAAGAAACATTGGTAATGGGTAAGCATGTTAATGGGTATTTAATGATTTTAATCTTTTCCTAATACCTGGAAATTATTATAATACTTAATTATCATAATGAGAGAAAATCAAAACCGTTATTTTTCTTATTATTTTAAAAGTTCAAAGATAGTTTAGATTTGTAATAAATACTTTTTCAGCATAAATTAATATACTATTATATATATGTGACATCACATAATTTGTCCTAATTCAAGAATCTTTCTTACGTCTATATTTTGTATTATTTTGACTAAATATTTTAGATATATAATTTTCTTTTTTATTCGAGCAATTTGTATTTCGAGCAATTTTCATGTCGAGCAATTGATTTTCGAGCAATTGCATTCGAGCAATGGATCATGATAGTGTGACGTCAAAACGTCAAAATTTTTCCAAACACGTTGTGTCTAGGGTATACGGTACCGTGTACGCAAATAAAAAAGTTAGGTAGAATTAAACGTCATAACAAATATTTTTCTATCAAACAAACACTAAACATATCAAAATGGCGTGTATCAAAATATACAGTCACTGCCCACGCTAAATAGTCACTAACTTGATGAAGTTTAACTTTTTTATTTGCGTACATTTTAGCGTGTACCTAGACACAACGTGTTTGGAAAACTTTTTTTGACGTTTTGACGTCACGACTATCACGGTCTATAGGGCTTTTCATTCACAGTCATTTGTTTCGAGCTTCTGTCATGTGTCACATAATATTAATATATCTACGTCGTACGTTATTGGTATATACCCATGATACGAACCAAAGACGTATGACGTAGATATATTAACATTATGTGACACATGACAGAAACTCGAAACAAATGACAATCGATGAAAAGCCCTATTGACCGGTTACCGTCGACGGTACTAGCATTTAGCGTTCTGAGGTGGAACGCAACTCCAGATTTGCGCGGTTCATTAAAAACCGGTAATATGCCGTTTTACCCAAGTATGCCATTTTAGGCCAGCTTCCCCTAAATGCGTTGATTGAATACACGTAAATGGTAGGATAATTCTTCAAAGATCAAGAACGGGGTTAGAGAAAACTAACAATAGCTTTTGCAGTCTAAAATAATTACGCAGTAATGAATCAAACACGTGAAGAAATTTTATGATCGTACAAGAATATCTATATTTTACAGTCTATTTTTATGACCGAGAGAGTAAATCATGTATAAAATTATAGTTAAACTTACGCTATATTACTCTCTCGGTCATAAAGATTGAGGTATAATATACACAGTGGATCAAAAGTTTGGAAAAGTCTAATATCTCTTATGGATAGTCCGAATTGTACAAAAAACCCAGATACGCCTATTCTGCAATAAGGAGATTTCAAATTATTTTTCTGGTATCATTAGTCACTTTGTTTTTTTTTTTTAAATAACACTCTAAATATATAGGATGAGGCAGATAACTGGCCTATTAGAAATATCTCGAGAACTAAAGGCAACAGAATCATGAAAATTGGAATAAGGGGGTTTTGAGGTATGAACTATTTAATAAAAATATTTTCTTTGCTACTTCCGGTTATACCGGAAGTTGATTGTAACTTCGTTTTTTTAAATGGGACACCCTGTATATTTTTACATTTTTGGATTCTCCTCAATATCTTCTTTCTTAAAATATGAAGTTTTGTAATATTATACAGGGTATTTTAAGAGATATTTACGTTTTTTTATTAATTTCGTAGCAACATTCACACCCTGTAGAATTGTAACAGTATGACATTAAAAACTCTGCTTACGTTCAAGTGATTTTTAGTATAGTCTATTATTGTTAAGAATCATTAGTATAGCTAATTTTGAAATTTTGTATACAGGGTTGGTCGAAACTCGGAATGAATATTTTCTGAGTTTTCTTAAATGGAACACCCTGTATTTTAGTATTGTAATTAAATGATCATTACCAATTATATACCAAATACCGTTCATTACCAATGTAATTCAGGTCTATGCCCCAACATCATCCAGTGATGAAGACAAATAGAAGCATTTTACAAAGATCTTACTGATGCTCTAGATCTTGTCAAAGCAGCAGAAAATACCATAGTCCTCGGAGATTTTAACGCCAAAGTCGGCAAAGGACGCTGTTTGAACATTGTGGGGGATTATGGCTTGGGAAACAGAAACGAACGTGGAGATAGACTTGTTCAGTTCTGTCAAGAACACGATTTCATGATATCGAATACTCACTTTAAACTACCACCGAGAAGACTCTACACCTGGAAGTCAAGTGCAGAATCAGAGGACAAAATTATTAGGAACCAAATCGACTTCATAACTGCATCAAATCAGTTAAAACTTATCCAGGTGCTGACATTGGGTCTGATCACAATTCCATAGTAGCTGTAACCCAATTGAAATTAAAAAAGGTGATCAAAAAGAAGTCTCGCAAAAATATTGATACAGCCCAATTACAAGACGAGAAAGTTAAGGAATCAGTTCAAAGGAAAATATCGGTGAGAATGTCGATGAAGGCTTGAATAAAATCGTAACAACAGTAAAATAAATCGGTGTGAGAAATTTATAAGGCAGGTCAAAGCTAAAAAAGTAGGCTTGGATGACAGAAGACATATTGGATTTGATGGAACAACGGCGATTAGCGAAAAACAACGAAACACTTTATAACAGCATACAAAAAGAAATTCGACGTAAAATACGAGAAGCAAAGAGTCAACATCTAGAGCCAAACAGTGCCAAGACATTGAGTAACTTGAAAACAAATATGACACGTTTAACATGTATAAAAAAGTGAAAGAAGCGGCTGGTATCTTCAATAAGAAACAAACTGCATTGCTACAAGATGAACATGGTAAAGTAATATTTGAGGTAGAGGACAAACTTAAAGAATGGGAAAATTACGTTACGAACCTATTCGAAGACGATAGGAGTAGTTCACCACCCGATATTACTAACTGCGACGGACCCCTAATAACACGCTCTGAGGTAATAAAAGCCATATAATCATCAAAAGATGGCAGAGCGAGAGCGACTGGTCCTGATGAAATTCCAACTGAAATATACAAGCTTATAAATGATAGCAATGTTTTAGAGGCTATAACTTCGTTTTTCAATACCATTTATACCAGCGGACAACTTCCTAATGGCTGGTCTAATTCACTGTTTATAGCTCTACCTAAGAAGACAACAGCAAAAACCTGTGCTGATTATAGAACCATCAGTTTGTTAAACCATTTATTGAAAATTTTTCTGAAGGTAATAGATGGTCGTATCTACAATAAATGCGAGGAATACCTGGATGACACACAGTTTGGTTTCCGTAACGGGTTTGGAACGAGAGAGGCATTGTTGGGAATGAACGTACTTGTTCAAATATGTCGAGATATATCTGTAGACATATACTGTTGTTTTATTGACTTCCAAAAGGCATTTGATCGTGTTAAGTACTCTATATTGATCGAAGCTCTAAAAAACATAGGCTTGGATGGCAGAGATGTCCGAATAATTGCAAATTTATATTGGAATCGAACAACATCAGTTTTAGTAGATGGTGTGGAATCACCGGCTCTTAATTTTAAAAGAGGAGTACTGCAGGGATGCCTCTTTTCACCACTGCTTTTCAACGTCTACTCCGAAAGAATTTTC